>NC_090647.1:5723457-6015957 GCF_040937935.1 Hyperolius riggenbachi
AATATACTATATAGGAGACACACACAGTGATGTTTGAAAAGTGAAATGAAGTTTATTGGATTTACAGAAAGTGCGCAATAATTGTTTAAACAAAATTAGGCAGGTGCATAAATTTGGGAAAAGAAATGAAATCAATATTTAGTAGATCCTCCTTTTGCAGAAATTACAGCCTCTAAACGCTTCCTGTAGGTTCCAATGAGAGTCTGGATTCTGGTTGAAGGTATTTTGGACCATTCCTCTTTACAAAACATCTCTAGTTCATTCAGGTTTGATGGCTTCCGAGCATGGACAGCTCTCTTCAACTCACACCACAGATTTTCAATTCTATTCTATATTCAATTCTATTCAGGTCTGGGGACTGAGCTGGACATTCCAAAATGACAACAGTGCCCAAATCTATGCACTCATTTTATTTAAACAATTACTGCGCACTTTCTGTAAATCCAATAAACTTAATTTCACTTCTCAAATATCACTGTGTGTGTCTCCTATATGTTATATTTAACTGGCATTTTTTATCGTAAAAAACAACAATTTATACAGGAAAATCATGAGGATTAACAAGTTTGCCCAAACTTTCACATCCCAATCCCAATGTGTATGTATAATATATATATATATATATATATATATATATATATATATATATATATATATATATATATATATATATATACTGTATATATATACAGTGGTGTGAAAAACTATTTGCCCCCTTCCTGATTTCTTATTCTTTTGCATGTTTGTCACACTTAAATGTTTCTGCTCATCAAAAACTGTTAGCTATTAGTCAAAGATAACCTAATTGAACACAAAATGCAGTTTTAAATGATGGTTTTTATTATTTAGTGAGTAAAAAAACCTCCAAATCTACATCGCCCTGTGTGAAAAAGTGATTGCCCCCCCTTGTTAAAAAATAACTTAAAGGTGGTTTATTACACCTGAGTTCAATTTCTGTAGTCACCCCCAGGCCTGATTACTGCCACACCTGTTTCAATCGGGAAATCACTTAAATAGGAGCTATCTGACACAGAGAAGTAGACCAAAAATACCTCAAAAGCTAGACATCATGCCAAGATCCAAAGAAATTCAGGAACAAATGAGAACAAAAGTACTGTAATTGAAATCTATCAGTCTGGTAAAGGTTATAAAGCCATTTCTAAAGCTTTGGGACTCCAGCAAACCACAGTGAGAGCCATTATCCACAAATGACAAACACATGGAACAGTGATAAACCTTCCCAGGAGTGGCCGGCCGACCAAAATTACCCCAAGAGCGCAGAGAAAACTCATCTGAGAGGCCACAAAAGACCCCAGGACAACATCTAAAGAACTGCAGGCCTCACTTGCCTCAATTAAGGTCAGTGTTCACGACTCCACCATAAGAAAGAGACTGGGCAAAAACGGCCTGCATGGAAGATATCCAAGGCGCAAACCACTTTTAAGCAAAAAGAACATTAAGGCTCGTCTCAATTTTGCTAAAAAACATCTCAATGATTGCCAAGACTTTTGGGAAAATACCTTGTGGACCGACGAGACAAAAGTTGAACTTTTTGGAAGGTGCGTGTCCCGTTACATCTGGCGTAGAAGTAACACAGCATCTCAGCAGAAGAACATCATACCAACAGTAAAATTTGGTGGTGGTAGTGTGATGGTCTGGGGTTGTTTTGCTGCTTCAGGACCTGGAAGGCATGCTGTGATAGATGGAACCATGAATTCTACTGTCAAAATCCTGAAGGAGAATGTCTGGCCATCTGTTCGTCAACTCAAGCTGAAGCGATCTTGGGTGCTGCAGCAGGACAATGACCCAAAACACACCAGCAAATTCACCTCTGAATGGCTGAAGAAAAACAAAATGAAGATTTTGGAGAGGCCTAGTCAAAGTCCTGACCTGAATCCTATTGAGATGTTGTGGCATGACCTTAAAAAGGCGGTTCATGCTAGAAAACCCTCAAATAAAGCTGAATTACAACAATTCTGCAAAGATGAGTGGGCCAAAATTCCTCCAGAGCGCTGTAAAAGACTCGTTGCAAGTTATCGCAAATGCTTGATTGCAGTTATTGCTGCTAAGGGTGGCCCAACCAGTTATTAGGTTAAGGGGGCAATTTCTTTTTCACACAGGGCCATGTAGGTTTTGAGTTTTTTTTCCTGACTAAATAATAAAAACCATCATTTAAAACTGCATTTTGTGTTCAATTATGTTATCTTTGACTAATGGTTAACGGTTTTTGATGAGCAGAAACATTTAAGTGTGACAAACATGCAAAAGAATAAGAAATCAGGAAGGGGGCAAATAGTTTTTCACACCACTGTGTATATATATATGTGTATATATATATATATATATATATATATATATATATATATATATATATATATATATATATATATACAGTATATCCACTGTGCCCATATTGCATTGCGAAGAATTATCAGGTCCTGCCTGGTGGATTAACTACCTGTCAGACTGTATGCTCCGTGTCTATCTGCACAGTGTATTGTAGTATTGTGTTAGGCAGGAGATTGTGCAGGTGTTACTGGCTGGACTCTGGGTCAGTCATATGGGCATACAATCTGAACTGTGGTTATTGACCAGACAAGCCTGACAGATGAGCAACACATCCTGCTAACAAACAAATCTCCTCTGATCTGAAGTTGATGGTCAGTGAGGTGCCAATCTTTGTGGCCTGAATAAACATTTACTGCAAATTGCACAGAGCTTGGAACCAGGCCAATTAAATACACAAATCGATGTAGAATCGCACACCACCGTGGAGGTGCCGGACCACTGTAAGATATAGAAGAATTTGGAAGGTCTGCATACTCAATGAACCAAGTTCAATGCTTTATTCAAGTATAGTGACACAGTTCAATTCCATACACCAACGATTCATTTTGGGGCCCCGTGGGGTCCCCTTTGTCAAGGTAACAAGCACAGAATAGTGACTCACCTGTGCAGTAGACATCAAATTTGAGAGCTCCAGAGAACTTGTAGACGTAATATCCCCCAGGACAGGCTTTCACTGGAATACTCGACCCATTGTAACATCCGGAGGCCACACTGTTGATCTGCAGAGGCACCATCTGGATCCCATCTCCAATCTTTGGGTGGATTCCTCCGAGAGTGTATGGTTCCAGGGATCCACACTTCAGAGGTCCAACACACCCTTCCTTCAGGCTGGATCCAGTGCCTACATAACGGTACCAACCAAAGAGGTTCCGGTCATTGGGGAATCTTCCGGTGGAGTTGATGTTGGCCAGCCGGTTGGCTCCATTGATCTGTTGGTAGTTATAACAAGGGTCAGCACACTGAGCTTCCCCACTGATCCTCAGACAGTCCTGGTCACTGGTGCAGGAGATAGATCCGGGGCCTCCACATGGGGCCTTTCTGTTTATAATACACAAGTGGATGCCATTCCGGTTGACACAGGTGTCTGTTGGAGAACACTTGTTCAGTGTAGGGTTGGCACACTCATTGATGTCCACACATTGCTTATTGTCGTTATTCCAGGTGTAGCCATCAGGACAGCATGTATATGTATTACAGAACGCCATGATTGTGCAGTTCCAGCCGTCACCCACATATCCAGGCTTGCAGGAACATGAGGCATAGCCAGAATTAGCAGCACAGTTGGTGCTTGTTGTGGTGTTGCAATTGCTGCAGGCTTTGGCATCTGTTCAAAAAAGAAATACATTTCCTTAATGGATAGACATCTTGGAAGAGTCATTCACATTCAAATCTAAGTTATATTTGCCCTACTAGTCCAGTGATTTAGCCCAACCACTCAGCACAGCCAGCAGATATTAGCTGCATACCCTCCCTCTGCAACCTACAAGCCCCTCCCCCACCTGCTTATTGGACAACACTTAATAATGCTGATGAACAATCATTCTGCTCTCCTCTCCTGTAAGCAAGGACACTGTGTGATTCACAGTGCAGCCCTCCTTCCATCAATCTGTGATTGCAGCTGTGTAGGGGATGCCAGGAAACTGATGTAAGGATTGTTTTCATGGCTGGTAATGAATCTGTTTATTATCATTGTTTTTTAACATATCATCGGGTTTGGATCAAATGGCATAACATTTTCGATATTCATTTCTAATTAGTTTAATTTATTTTGTGTGTAATCATCAGGGAGTAAAGTCCCCAGCTTTACTATAGGCTGGCCGAGGTCACATGCTCTGGGCTTGACAAAACAGCTTTCTCCACCATCACCTGAGCCTCAGATTCCCCTCTGCCTGTGCCAGGCTTTCTCATAGACACAGACAGGGTGCCTCCTCATGTCGGATGATTCCAGAGATTGGAAGAGGGATCAGGGTATAGGTAATTACATTCCTGCCCCCACTCCCAGGGCCGGGCCAAGGATTAGGTTGAAGAGGCTCCAGCCTCTGGGCACCATTCTGTCAGGGCACCTTCCTCTCCCCCTCAATCACTCTCGCCTCTCTAGATTCCCTCACCACATCTCCAGCTTCTGATTTCCAGCGTTGCTTAGCTCCATCCATGGCTGAAACCATCATCTCTCATCAGGTGGCTTGTCGGTACTTGCCCTCAAGTTACATGATGAGCGACACTAGCTGCAGCCATGAAGACCAGACAACAGGGGGCGCTGAAGAGAAGCTGGAGAAACTTGGAGAGGTGAGTGACGCTCTCTGCCCACAGCTGGGGGGACATCAGAATTATTATACAGAGGGGGGATCTGGCTACCTATGGGCATATCTGGCTATCTACTGTGTACTGGGGGGATGTGGCTACATTTTCATGAGAGGCGGGGCCTGCAGGGGGTGCACTTTGGAGTCTCTGCCTCAGGTTCTGGAGGACCTTGTCCTGGCCCTGCCTACCCCCCTGCCTACGCCCCTTGTGTTCCAGTGTCCTGATAGGACCTTCCTCCTCTCCACAACTCTTATGTTCATCACTGGTGATATGAACACACGGGGTTCAGTGTCGGCATTCACACCAATGTTCATATTCAATTGGAATTGCATCCGGTGTATACCACGTGCTACGTCTTTCAGGTAACGCAGTAATTCCACCATGCAAAGCTGACCCCGCCCTGATATCACACATGCGGTGACATTATGGCTTCTGTTCTTTCTGTTTTTCCTCCGCCGCTCCCCATGGCGAGTGTCATCCTGGATAATCCTTATGTCTAGAGAGAGATACTAAACATTGTCCACTTCCCTCCGGCTAAAGACTTCCCAGACATTAATGACACCTTGTTATTGTGACATTTTAGTTTTCCTGCCACTGCAATGACTGCTATCACCGTAGGGTGAAAGAAACGGGTTTAAGGGCCACAAAAAAGTCATAATACTGTTTGCTGACATCAAACCAACAAGTCTTGATTTGGGAATCCAGTTCTGTGTAATGGCTGGAGAAGAAGCTCAACGTTTGGAAAGCTTGCCATACACCATGTACAGTTGTCATTAAAGGTGTTACCGGAATCAGCAGCTTATCTGCTCCACCACTGACGCCGGCCATACTTCATGACACTCGGTTTGGTGGCTCCAAAACACCCCTCATTACCGGCACAGACGTTTCACATTGTCATCAGTGATTGCTGAGCTTCTATTGGCTGAGCTTTAGGGGGAAAGAAGTTAAATATTGAATACTAATGACCTGATAATCAGATGCTAAACCATGCGTCCCTAATGGACTTCCTGACCAACAATACTGACCACTAATAGAGCAACATGGTGCTTCCTGGCCAGCTTCTGGAGGACAGTGATTGGCTTCTCATGGCCAATCAGAGAATGTCCCCAGAGCAAGAAGCCACCCACAGTGCAAACATTGGGAACACAGGGGACACTGCCAATCCTGTACACTGAGAAGTGGTTGGTCATACAACCAATACAAGATAAATCAAAGAGCAAGCCTCTACTGGTGATTGGAAGATCTTCTCTGTCCCGAGACATGAGATCCTATGGTGGTACTTACAGTGAGGACGTGGAGCCATACTTACACATGGAGAGAGCTGCAAGAGAAGAGAGAGAACTCACGTCAGTAACGGTCACATCACAGCGCTTATCTGCCCCCCCCCCCCCACACACACACATGCACCCCCCCCCATCTGCTGCAGAGATGTATATAAGGGTCAGATTCCATCCTCCAGCCACCACTGCGGGGCTAATTATATTACTTTTTACTAAGATCTCCCTGCAGTAGTTTGTGTCTGTCTCCTCCCCTCCCACAATGGCGAGATCTCCCTGCAGTAGTGTGTGTCTCCTCCCCTCCCACAATGGTGAGATCTCCCTGGAGTAGTTTGTGTCTCCTCCCTCCCACAATGGTGAGATCTTCCTGCAGTAGTGTGTGTCTCCTCCCCTCCCACAATTATTATTTTATTATTTTTTATTTATATAGCGCCAACATATTCCGCAGCGCTTTACTTCCCTGCAGTAGTTTGTGTCTCCTCCCCTCCCACAATGGTGAGATCTCCCTGCAGTAGTGTGTGTCTCCTCCCCTCCCACAATGGTGAGATCTCCCTGCAGTAGTTTGTGTCTCCTCCCCTCCCACAATGGTGAGATCTCCCTGCAGTAGTGTGTGTCTCCTCCCCTCCCACAATAGTGAGATCTCCCTGCAGTAGTGTGTGTCTCCTCCCACAATGGTGAGATCTCCCTGCAGTAGTCTCTGTCTCCTCCCCTCCTACAATGATGAGATCTCCCTGCAGTAGTGTGTCTCCTCCCCTCCTACAATGGTGAGATCTCCCTGCAGTAGTTTGTGTCTCCTCCCCTCCCACAATGGTGAGATTTCCCTGCAGTAGTTTGTGTCTCCTCCTCTCCCACAATGGTGAGATCTCCCTGCAGTAGTGTGTGTCTCCTCCCCTCCCACAATGGTGAGATCTCCCTGCAGTAGTTTGTGTCTCCTCCCCTCCCACAATGGTGAGATCCCCCTGCAGTAGTCTGTGTCTCCTCCCCTCCCACAATGGTGAGGTCTCCCTGCAGTTGTGTCTGTCTCCTCCCCTCCCACAATGGTGAGATTTCCCTGCAGTAGTTTGTGTCTCCTCCCCTCCCACAATGGTGAGATCTCCCTGCAGTAGTTTGTGTCTCTTCCCCTCCCACAATTGTGAGATCTCCCTGCAGTAGTGTGTGTCTCCTCCCCTTCCACAATGATGAGATCTCCCTGCAGTAGTGTGTCTCCTCCCCTCCCACAATTGTGAGATCTTCCTGCAGTAGTTTGTGTCTCCTCCCCTCCCACAATGGTGAGATCTCCCTGCAGTAGTGTGTCTCCTCCCCTCCTACAATGGTGAGATCTCCCTGCAGTAGTGTGTGTCTCCTCCCCTCCCACAATGGTGAGATCTCCCTGCAGTAGTGTGTGTCTCCTCCCCTCCCACAATGGTGAGATCTCCCTGCAGTAGTGTGTGTCTCCTCCCCTCCCACAATGGTGAGATCTCCCTGCAGTAGTATGTCTCCTCCCCTCCCACAATGGTGAGATCTCCCTGCAGTAGTGTGTGTCTCCTCCCCTCCCACAATGGTGAGATCTCCCTGCAGTAGTGTGTCTCCTCCCCTCCTACAATGGTGAGATCTCCCTGCAGTAGTTTGTGTCTCCTCCCCTCCCACTATGGTGAGATCTCCCTGCAGTAGTGTGCGTCTCCTCCCCTTCCACAGTGGTGAGATCTCCCTGCAGTAGTTTGTGTCTCTTCCCCTCCCACAATGGTGAGATCTCCCTGCAGTAGTTTGTGTCTCCTCCCCTCCCACAATGGTGAGATCTCCCTGCAGTAGTGTTTCTCCTCCCCTCTCACAATGGTGAGATCTCCCTGCAGTAGTGTGTGTCTCCTCCTCTCCCACAATGGTGAGATCTCCCTGCAGTAGTTTGTGTCTCCTCCCCTCCCACAATGGTGAGATCTCCCTGCAGTAGTGTGTGTCTCCTCCCCTCCCACAATAGTGAGATCTCCCTGCAGTAGTGTGTGTCTCCTCCCACAATGGTGAGATCTCCCTGCAGTAGTCTCTGTCTCCTCCCCTCCTACAATGATGAGATCTCCCTGCAGTAGTGTGTCTCCTCCCCTCCTACAATGGTGAGATCTCCCTGCAGTAGTTTGTGTCTCCTCCCCTCCCACAATGGTGAGATTTCCCTGCAGTAGTTTGTGTCTCCTCCTCTCCCACAATGGTGAGATCTCCCTGCAGTAGTGTGTGTCTCCTCCCCTCCCACAATGGTGAGATCTCCCTGCAGTAGTTTGTGTCTCCTCCCCTCCCACAATGGTGAGATCCCCCTGCAGTAGTCTGTGTCTCCTCCCCTCCCACAATGGTGAGGTCTCCCTGCAGTTGTGTCTGTCTCCTCCCCTCCCACAATGGTGAGATTTCCCTGCAGTAGTTTGTGTCTCCTCCCCTCCCACAATGGTGAGATCTCCCTGCAGTAGTTTGTGTCTCTTCCCCTCCCACAATTGTGAGATCTCCCTGCAGTAGTGTGTGTCTCCTCCCCTTCCACAATGATGAGATCTCCCTGCAGTAGTGTGTCTCCTCCCCTCCCACAATTGTGAGATCTTCCTGCAGTAGTTTGTGTCTCCTCCCCTCCCACAATGGTGAGATCTCCCTGCAGTAGTGTGTCTCCTCCCCTCCTACAATGGTGAGATCTCCCTGCAGTAGTGTGTGTCTCCTCCCCTCCCACAATGGTGAGATCTCCCTGCAGTAGTGTGTGTCTCCTCCCCTCCCACAATGGTGAGATCTCCCTGCAGTAGTGTGTGTCTCCTCCCCTCCCACAATGGTGAGATCTCCCTGCAGTAGTGTGTGTCTCCTCCCCTCCTACAATGGTGAGATCTCCCTGCAGTAGTTTGTGTCTCCTCCCCTCCCACTATGGTGAGATCTCCCTGCAGTAGTGTGCGTCTCCTCCCCTTCCACAGTGGTGAGATCTCCCTGCAGTAGTTTGTGTCTCTTCCCCTCCCACAATGGTGAGATCTCCCTGCAGTAGTTTGTGTCTCCTCCCCTCCCACAATGGTGAGATCTCCCTGCAGTAGTGTTTCTCCTCCCCTCTCACAATGGTGAGATCTCCCTGCAGTAGTGTGTGTCTCCTCCTCTCCCACAATGGTGAGATCTCCCTGCAGTAGTTTGTGTCTCCTCCGCTCCCACAATGGTGAGGTCTCCCTGCAGTAGTGTGTGTCTCCTCCCCTCCCACAATGGTAAGATCTCCCTGCAGTAGTTTGTGTCTCCTCCCCTCCCACAATGGTGAGATCTCCCTGCAGTAGTGTGTCTCCTCCCCTCCCACAATGGTGAGATCTCCCTGCAGTAGTGTGTGTCTCCTCCCCTCCCACAATGGTGAGATCTCCCTGCAGTAGTGTGTCTCCTCCCCTCCTACAATGGTGAGATCTCCATGCAGTAGTTTGTGTCTCCTCCCCTCCCACTATGGTGAGATCTCCCTGCAGTAGTGTGCGTCTCCTCCCCTTCCACAGTGGTGAGATCTCCCTGCAGTAGTTTGTGTCTCTTCCCCTTCTACAATGGTGAGATCTCCCTGCAGTAGTGTGTGTCTCCTCCCCTCCCACAATGGTGAGATCTCCCTGCAGTAGTGTGTCTCCTCCCCTCCTACAATGGTGGGATCTCCATGCAGTAGTTTGTGTCTCCTCCCCTCCCACTATGGTGAGATCTCCCTGCAGTAGTGTGCGTCTCCTCCCCTTCCACAGTGGTGAGATCTCCCTGCAGTAGTTTGTGTCTCTTCCCCTCCCACAATGGTGAGATCTCCCTGCAGTAGTTTGTGTCTCCTCCCCTCCCACAATGGTGAGATCTCCCTGCAGTAGTGTGTCTCCTCCCCTCTCACAATGGTGAGATCTCCCTGCAGTAGTGTGTGTCTCCTCCTCTCCCACAATGGTGAGATCTCCCTGCAGTAGTTTGTGTCTCCTCCGCTCCCACAATGGTGAGGTCTCCCTGCAGTAGTGTGTGTCTCCTCCCCTCCCACAATGGTGAGATCTCCCTGCAGTAGTTTGTGTCTCCTCCCCTCCCACAATGGTGAGATCTCCCTGCAGTAGTGTGTCTCCTCCCCTCTCACAATGGTGAGATCTCCCTGCAGTAGTGTGTGTCTCCTCCTCTCCCACAATGGTGAGATCTCCCTGCAGTAGTTTGTGTCTCCTCCCCTCCCACAATGGTGAGGTCTCCCTGAAGTAGTGTGTGTCTCCTCCCCTCCCACAATGGTGAGATCTCCCTGCAGTAGATTGAGTCTCCTCCCATCCCACAATGGTGCGATCTCCCTGCAGTAGTTTGTGTCTCCTCCCCTCCCACAATGGTGAGATCTCCCTGCAGTAGTTTGTGTCTCCTCCCCTCCCACAACGGTGAGATCTCGCTGCAGTAGTTTGTGTCTCCTCCCCTCCCACAATGGTGAGATCTCCCTGCAGTAGTTTGTGTCTCCTCCCCTCCCACAATGGTGAGATCTCCCTGCAGTAGTTTGTGTCTCCTCCCCTCCCACAATGGTGAGGTCTCCCTGCAGTAGTTTGTGTCTCCTCCCCTCCCACAATGGTGAGATCCCCCTGCAGTAGTCTGTGTCTCCTCCCCTCCCACAATGGTGAGGTCTCCCTGCAGTTGTGTCTGTCTCCTCCCCTCCCACAATGGTGAGATTTCCCTGCAGTAGTTTGTGTCTCCTCCCCTCCCACAATGGTGAGATCTCCCTGCAGTAGTTTGTGTCTCTTCCCCTCCCACAATTGTGAGAT
Source organism: Hyperolius riggenbachi (assembly GCF_040937935.1). NCBI lineage: Eukaryota > Metazoa > Chordata > Amphibia > Anura > Hyperoliidae > Hyperolius > Hyperolius riggenbachi. Next base: position 5,734,079 of record NC_090647.1, read on the forward strand.
CTCCCTGCAGTAGTGTGTGTCTCCTCCCCTTCCACAATGATGAGATCTCCCTGCAGTAGTGTGTCTCCTCCCCTCCCACAATTGTGAGATCTTCCTGCAGTAGTTTGTGTCTCCTCCCCTCCCACAATGGTGAGATCTCCCTGCAGTAGTGTGTCTCCTCCCCTCCTACAATGGTGAGATCTCCCTGCAGTAGTGTGTGTCTCCTCCCCTCCCACAATGGTGAGATCTCCCTGCAGTAGTGTGTGTCTCCTCCCCTCCCACAATGGTGAGATCTCCCTGCAGTAGTGTGTATCTCCTCCCCTCCCACAATGGTGAGATCTCCCTGCAGTAGTATGTCTCCTCCCCTCCCACAATGGTGAGATCTCCCTGCAGTAGTGTGTGTCTCCTCCCCTCCCACAATGGTGAGATCTCCCTGCAGTAGTGTGTCTCCTCCCCTCCTACAATGGTGAGATCTCCCTGCAGTAGTTTGTGTCTCCTCCCCTCCCACTATGGTGAGATCTCCCTGCAGTAGTGTGCGTCTCCTCCCCTTCCACAGTGGTGAGATCTCCCTGCAGTAGTTTGTGTCTCTTCCCCTCCCACAATGGTGAGATCTCCCTGCAGTAGTTTGTGTCTCCTCCCCTCCCACAATGGTGAGATCTCCCTGCAGTAGTGTTTCTCCTCCCCTCTCACAATGGTGAGATCTCCCTGCAGTAGTGTGTGTCTCCTCCTCTCCCACAATGGTGAGATCTCCCTGCAGTAGTTTGTGTCTCCTCCGCTCCCACAATGGTGAGGTCTCCCTGCAGTAGTGTGTGTCTCCTCCCCTCCCACAATGGTAAGATCTCCCTGCAGTAGTTTGTGTCTCCTCCCCTCCCACAATGGTGAGATCTCCCTGCAGTAGTGTGTCTCCTCCCCTCCCACAATGGTGAGATCTCCCTGCAGTAGTGTGTGTCTCCTCCCCTCCCACAATGGTGAGATCTCCCTGCAGTAGTGTATCTCCTCCCCTCCTACAATGGTGAGATCTCCATGCAGTAGTTTGTGTCTCCTCCCCTCCCACTATGGTGAGATCTCCCTGCAGTAGTGTGCGTCTCCTCCCCTTCCACAGTGGTGAGATCTCCCTGCAGTAGTTTGTGTCTCTTCCCCTTCTACAATGGTGAGATCTCCCTGCAGTAGTGTGTGTCTCCTCCCCTCCCACAATGGTGAGATCTCCCTGCAGTAGTGTGTCTCCTCCTCTCCTACAATGGTGAGATCTCCATGCAGTAGTTTGTGTCTCCTCCCCTCCCACTATGGTGAGATCTCCCTGCAGTAGTGTGCGTCTCCTCCCCTTCCACAGTGGTGAGATCTCCCTGCAGTAGTTTGTGTCTCTTCCCCTCCCACAATGGTGAGATCTCCCTGCAGTAGTTTGTGTCTCCTCCCCTCCCACAATGGTGAGATCTCCCTGCAGTAGTGTGTCTCCTCCCCTCTCACAATGGTGAGATCTCCCTGCAGTAGTGTGTGTCTCCTCCTCTCCCACAATGGTGAGATCTCCCTGCAGTAGTTTGTGTCTCCTCCGCTCCCACAATGGTGAGGTCTCCCTGCAGTAGTGTGTGTCTCCTCCCCTCCCACAATGGTGAGATCTCCCTGCAGTAGTTTGTGTCTCCTCCCCTCCCACAATGGTGAGATCTCCCTGCAGTAGTGTGTCTCCTCCCCTCTCACAATGGTGAGATCTCCCTGCAGTAGTGTGTGTCTCCTCCTCTCCCACAATGGTGAGATCTCCCTGCAGTAGTTTGTGTCTCCTCCCCTCCCACAATGGTGAGGTCTCCCTGAAGTAGTGTGTGTCTCCTCCCCTCCCACAATGGTGAGATCTCCCTGCAGTAGATTGAGTCTCCTCCCATCCCACAATGGTGCGATCTCCCTGCAGTAGTTTGTGTCTCCTCCCCTCCCACAATGGTGAGATCTCCCTGCAGTAGTTTGTGTCTCCTCCCCTCCCACAACGGTGAGATCTCGCTGCAGTAGTTTGTGTCTCCTCCCCTCCCACAATGGTGAGATCTCCCTGCAGTAGTTTGTGTCTCCTCCCCTCCCACAATGGTGAGATCTCCCTGCAGTAGTTTGTGTCTCCTCCCCTCCCACAATGGTGAGGTCTCCCTGCAGTAGTGTGTGTCTCCTCCTCTCCCACAATGGTGAGATCTCCCTGCAGTAGTTTGTGTCTCCTCCCCTCCCACAATGGTGAGATCTCCCTGCAGTAGTGTGTGTCTCCTCCCCTCTCACAATGGTGAGATCTCCCTGCAGTAGTGTGTGTCTCCTCCTCTCCCACAATGGTGAGATCTCCCTGCAGTAGTTTGTGTCTCCTCCCCTCCCACAATGGTGAGATCTCCCTGCAGTAGTGTGTGTCTCCTCCCCTCCTACAATGGTAAGATCTCCCTGCAGTAGTTTGTGTCTCCTCCCCTTCCACAATGGTGAGATCTCCCTGCAGTAGTTTGTGTCTCCTCCCCTCCCACAATGGTGAGATCTCCCTGCAGTAGTGTCTCCTCCTCTCCCACAATGGTGAGATCTCCCTGCAGTAGTGTGTGTCTCCTCCCCTCCCACAATGGTGAGATCTCCCTGCAGTAGTGTCTCCTCCCCTCCCACAATGGTGAGATCTCCCTGCAGTAGTGTGTGTCTCCTCCCCTCCCACAATGGTGAGATTTCCCTGCAGTAGTTTGTGTCTCCTCCTCTTTCTCCTCCTCTCCCACAATGGTGAGATCTCCCTGCAGTAGTGTGTGTCTCCTCCCCTCCCACAATGGTGAGATCTCCCTGCAGTAGTGTGTGTCTCCTCCCCTCCCACAATGGTGAGATTTCCCTGCAGTAGTTTGTGTCTCCTCCTCTGTCTCCTCCTCTCCCACAATGGTGAGATCTCCCTGCAGTAGTCTGTGTCTTCTCCCCTCCCACAATGGTGAGATCTCCCTGCAGTAGTGTGTCTCCTCCCCTCCCACAATGGTGAGATCTTCCTGCAGTAGTGTGTGTCTCCTCCCCTCCCACAATGGTGAGATCTCCCTGCAGTAGTGTGTGTCTCCTCCCCTCCCACAATGGTGAGATCTCCCTGCAGTAGTGTGTGTCTCCTCCCCTCCCACAATGGTGAGATCTCCCTGCAGTAGTCTGTGTCTCCTCCCCTTCCACAATGGTGAGATCTCCCTGCAGTAGTGTGTGTCTCCTCCCCTCCCACAATGGTGAGATTTCCCTGCAGTAGTTTGTGTCTCCTCCTCTCACACAATGGTGAGGTTTATGTATATCGGACATTGTGCTCATGCAATGGCTGCCACATGTGTGATTAGCTGGGGTGGCTGTGTGATGGTTGCCTAGGTATGTATTTCTCATAAGTTACATTCCAGGGAAATGAAGGTCTGTCACTTACTTTGCGCATCACTGAGGTGGAGGCAGATAGCCAGGCACAGGATGGACAGCACATAGTTCATCTTCTTCCTCTTCATGGTCTCTGCCAGAGAATACAAACACTGGTCAGGAATCGAGGTGACAACTTTCTGTCATGTCCAGTGAGATAAATCTCTGCTGGTGAGAATTGGCGACCTCTTCATTCAGGTACCATGGAAGTAAGATGAAGGTGGGGTTACCTCCTCACAGAGGACACTTATGAAGGGCATTATGGAATCTCTCATTAGCTGCAAGCACTATGTGTCAGTCGGTGATCTCAGCCAGGTCTCCACAGAGGAGGGACATTTCCAGGCAGTAGCAATGAATGCCTTTCATCGTGTCAGAGATGTGTGCCTATCCAACTATCCTTAAACCTTTCTCACCCTGGCTGTTTTACTTCTTATCAAGTCAAATAATAACTAAAATAAATTGTCCCAAATCTACTAAACTTTGATATTAATTACATTTCTTTCCAGCCTTTTAGCATCTTGCTAATTGCTGCTGAAAAGGTATTTAGTGGATAAGATGAAAATCCCTCTCGTGTGAGAAAATGCAGGAAAAAGGTTCATTGAATCAGGGTCCTTTACTGAAATAAATTATTTTTCATTAATTAATAAGTAATAATTGATTATTAATTAATGAATTATTTGTGATTAATTCACCTCTGCTGGCAGTAAAGATTCCTTTGATAGTCTGGGTTTCTCGTAAACTAGGCCATAATTCTTCTTCTCCTAACTCTACTCACCTTAACCCCCTTGCCGTTCCAATTATGTCGGCAAGGGGGCGGCGCAGCACTTTTGAATTTTTTTTTAAAATTCATGTAGCTAGCCTAGCGCTAGCTACATGATAGCCGCTGACAAGCGGCATCCCCCTACCTACTCCGATCGCCGCCGGCGATCTTTGCAAGCAGGAAATGGCAACGATCGCGATGACATCAGAGGGAATCCCAATCCACCCCTCAGTGCTTCCTGGCACTGATTGGCCAGGCTGCGCAAGGGGTCTGCGGCGAATCGTCGGCGGCGATCGAGATATGCATGCAGCTAGCAAAGTGCTAGCTGCGTGCAATAAAAAAAATTGATAAAATCGGCCCAGCGGGGCCTGAGAAATCTTCCTGCACAGGTTACCCCGAGCTGAGCTCGGGATAACCGGCAAGGAGGTTAATTATAGTCATTCTTATTGATTGAACTCTTATTGAGCTAATTCTAATTCTGCTAAACTCGAGGCTTCCTGAGAAGTGTAAGCACTGGGGTGAGGAGCATTGTGCGCAGGTCAGCTAGCCTTAGGAAAATTACTGTATATATGTCTAGAAATTCAGGTCTATTTCACTTCATAAAGTATAGAGGTCGACTTATACACGAGTCACAGGCAACACTGAGCACAGAGTAATGTGTGTACTAATAGTGACATTCCATTTGCAGCAATGTACACAGCAGTAAGTGATACTTTTGAAGAAAGGAAATGTCAAGAAAACACAGGTGTGAAAGTCCTGGCCACAACAATTAAGAAGGAAAGGGGCAGGGGGAAATACTGGGCTGCAGGAAGGGGGTGAATAATTGCTGCACTTGTGGGCCTAGAGGAGGTATTGCTGCATGTAAGGGACAGGTAAATGGCTGCAATACTGTATGCAGTGTAGTTATTAACCCCTCCTGGCCCCAAGTGCAGCCATTGACTTTGCTGGGTAGACTTGAGTCAATAAAACATTCCAGCTTAAGAGGGTTGAATATTGGAGTCAACTTATACACAAGGTCGACTTGTATTTGAGTATATATGGTAGGCTTAGGCGATCCAGGTTTAGGAGGAAAATGAATTAGAAGAACTAGGCTCAGGAGAATTAGACTTAGTAGAGTTAGGGTTAGGGAAATTAGGTTTAGAATAACTAATTGTAGGAGAATAAGGCTTTGGAGAACTATGTTTAGGAAACTAAACTTAGGAGAACTAGGTTTATGACAATTAGGTTTCTGAGAATTGCTACTTTAAAAAAAAAAAAAAAAAAAACATTTTTTTATATATATATATATAATATATATATATATATATATCCTATGTAATAAAACCCTAACTGTCCCTGCATCATCCTCCTGTCCCTGTGTCCTGTGTGTTTTGGCTACTGCGCATATGTAGCCGTTGGGACAGGAGGATAACCGGGCCAGTGGGTGTGGGTGGTGGGCGGGTGCACTCCTGCTGACATGTGGCAGTGAGAGAGATTTAGAGCCTGTTTTTAAATGGGCTTAGGTCTACTAGTATATATATAAAATCAAAAGCGATGAACATGCCTGATTACATTTTGTCCCTAATTTTGAGTTTTCTGGTCAGCTTGGTCAGATGTGGGCCTAATTGTCCTCAGATGACCTTGGCCTGCTACCCCAAACTCTGTAATATTCTTCATTTATTCACGTTACCCTGTTCGTTGCTTTTCTAATATTTGTTGGCCCAAATAAGAAATTATAAACACACCTTGAAGGGAAATATTTACGTGAAATGAGTTGAAAAAAAAAAAAAACATTTGGTTGAAATTTCACAAAGTAAGCATATTTTTCTGAAGCTGAAATCACCCTTGGGACAGTGTTGAACTGTCTTTTTAGTTGAGCAAAAATATTTTTGTCTTAAGAAAAGTGACCCGTATATCAGGTACTGTGAGTTTTAGCGATCTTACCTTTTGCACAGCTGAGATTTTTCTCATCTCTACTAGCTGACAAGAACAGCCAGCAGCCTGTAATTATCATTACTACAGAGAAGCAAAATTGGCCACTTTGCAAGCAAATTGCAGTGGAAGTCAGAAGGGATGGGATTCTTGGTGGGATCTGAGTTCTTTGCTCAGGAGTTTGTTACTGACAATTTATGAGCACAAGAAATTATGCTTGTGCTAGCTGGGTAAATGTTAACATTATGGAATTAATTATCAAAGCAAATTTATACCATAGCACATGGACTTATGTTCCTTATTACACACAAATAAGAGTTTACACTAGCAATGAGCAGGTATGGCATTTTACCATAATTTTATAAACAGAAAAAAAACAAGGTTTCGCTCAGATGCAAAAAACATTTTCTTACTGAAAATAATTTCCATAAAAATAGGCTGGCGTGAGAAAACACATCCTCACCAAACGCAGTGAAGTCTACGGACGTAAGAAAATCCATTTTTAAGAAAGCACTGATTTTCCCGAAAAATGGGTAACTTGCAAAATACCAATATATATTTTTGTGAAAATATTGAGTCAGATGAACATATTAAGTCAGGTGAAAATGTCGAGCCCAGGTGAAAATGCAAATATTAACGTGAAATTAATTGAGCAGAAGTTCAGAGTGACCCCTAGTTTGTATGTGAGAAGTCTTTCCACTAAAAACTAAAACTTGCAATGAGTACATGAAGCATAAAGTAATGTGTATGTATGTTGTTGAGTGTTATCTGCTCTTTCACCTGATGTTTTATGTATGATATCGTTACTGGACATTCAGTTTTTAGCTGTAAAACATTTCAATTGCAAACTGTTACTCAGGGGGAAAATACATAATAATAATAATAATAATAATAATAAAATGAAATCTGTGTGTTACATTATAATGCTGATAGATTTACACCCACAATTCAGCACATAGTACAAGAATTCATAAATGTGTGTCAAATTGTATTAATGGGGCGTATCAGCTTAAGAAAAAATATAAAAAACAAAATTAATACAAAACAACTAGTTTCTCCAATCAGCTGAGGACTTCACTGTATGTCAGTACACATTAGAAGCTATTACAGAATATTACATCTCACTAATATATCATATAACAATGCTGTACATCCTTGTGCAAACAGCGTCATGTGATGATAGCTGGGAATAGTCGACATTTTTTTTAAGAAAAATGTAAAATTAAAATATAAAAAAAAAATATTGATTTTAACCCCCCCCCCCAAAAAAAAAGAAAACCAAACCAACAAAACAAAACAAAAAACTACAAAACAAAACAATTATTTGGAGGATGCACATGGCTTGTGTGGTAGATTGGGAATTATCTGTGTTAGCATCGTACTGCTCCGTAACACCACCACAGCGTTTGGGTACAAGAATATTATTAGTATTAATTATAGTTTACACTTATTTTCTGTTTTCTCAATGAAATAATATAAGAAGACCCTCTCCAAAATGAATGTTTAATTTTAATTTAATGTTTAAGTTTAATTTAATTTATATTTGAGCAATGATACTTAGCCCCGATGGCAATGCCCAGTTCTCGATGTCCTTTTCAAACATTTCCTCTTTGTCCTAAAAATAGCGAGAACTCAACCCAAAGTTTGTCTCCCATAGACTTCAATATAGTCCACTGTGAATACTTTAAGTTTGTGAACTTTTCAAAAAATCAACCATTCGTCTTGTAAATTTACCACTATTAGCTTACCCAGAGCCGGGACAAGGTCCTCCAGCACCCAAGGCTGAGACACCAAAGTGCGCCCCTCCATCCCTCCCACCCCAGCCGTCACACACTGATTGCTATTAGACTAAGAAGGCCACAGGGCCCACAACCTCCCCAACACCTTAATATCTAGTTATCTGGCTTGCAGTCACTGCTATGTATCCCCTTTTCTTATTTCTTTCTGCTTCATACACAATTAGGAATGACAGTTGAATGAATTGTGCAGCCCCTCCTACACAGCGCCCTGAGGCTGGAGCCTCTCCAGCCTATGCCCCGGCCCGGCCCTGAGCTTACCTATCAGTAGGCAGGATATAGAGCTCCCATAACATACTGTGTAAAACAGGGTCCCACACAACATATTCTCTGAAGAAGGGGTCCTATGACCTTTGCGTAATATTTTACCGCTGCGTAATATGTTGGCACTTTATAAATCTAATAAATAAATAAATACATGAATAATTTAAAAAATATTACATAATAAATCCAATAAATAAATAAATGACATATCTTCAAAGAAAAACCCGCTAAATTGCCACACACAAATGATGCCCATCCCATCCAGGAAATGACAAGGCTTCCTCCACTGACTTCTGGGGAATGCTGGGAAATAATTTATAAGTTGTGTATTCTTGTATTTTGTTTAGTATTTGTATTTATGGAGAATAAACTCATCAGTATTGGATGATCCACAAGTTAAACTCCAGGATAAAAAAAAAAAAACATTCTGGAATTTATTGAGCTAAATCAACACTCTGTGGAGTCCCCATCTATTCTTTGGGAGACACTTAAATGTGTTATAAGAGGTTTTTTGATCTGCATAAACAGTAAAAAAGGAAGGAAAAAAGGAAGAAAGGTGTTAGAATTGTTTTCTAGTTTACAGAGAGCCGAAGCTTTACATAAGGCCACTTTGTCTGCCCATGACTTCATTAAAAGTACTAGGATAAGGACAGAATTAAATCAACTTCTAAATGACCGATGTTTACATAACTATGAAAAAAACAACAAAAAAAACAACAATATATATATGGTAAAAAATACATCAGGGAAGATCCTTGCAGAGTTATTAAATAAAAGGAAAAAATCCAACTTCATTGGGAAAATTAAAGACAGATATGGTTATTTAACGAACTATATAGAGATCATTTGAAAACATTTAAGGACTTCTCTGAAAAACTATATAATAAAGACACAGTCAATTTAGAAGACCCTCATGACTTCTTAATGAAAGTCTCATTACCGGAGAGACCTTGCAGAGTTATTAAATAAAAGGAAAAAATCCAACTTCATTGGGAAAATTAAAGACAGATATGGTTATTTAACGAACTATATAGAGATCATTTGAAAACATTTAAGGACTTCTCTGAAAAACTATATAATAAAGACACAGTCAATTTAGAAGACCCTCATGACTTCTTAATGAAAGTCTCATTACCGGAGACTGGCCAAGAGGACAGAGAGGTATCAGTAGCTAAAGCATCAAAAGGTAAAACCCCGGGACCAGACGGATACAATAACAAATTCTATCAACATTTTGCACAGGAGCCGGCCCCTGTCTTCTGTAAAATGGTGAAACAGGCTGGTGTACATCAAATCTTCTCAAATACAACGAATAGCGCTATAGTTACCCTTATCCCTAAAGATGGGAAATCGTTGGAAGAATGCTCTCATTTTAGACCGATTTCATTGATCAATACAGATGTTAAAATATTTGAAAAAATCTTAGTGAATCGCTTGAGCTCTGTAGCTGATCAACCTATAGGCAATCAACAATCTGTATTCATGGAAAACAAGCAAATCCAAGATAATATTTTTACAGTGATTAATTTGATCCACCGCTGTAAAAGCAGAAGACAGGAGGTCATCATGATGACCATCGATGCTGAAAAAGCTTTTGATCGTCTGGATAGGAATTTTATGTCTGCCAAGATGGAGTCGGACTTGTACACTGCGGCCACAGGGCTCTGGACTTTTTAACTTTTTTAAATGTAATCTTAACTCAACTCACCTCTGAGCTCCTCTTCACAGTGAGGTAGGATGAGGAGGACATGGGCATGTTGGTCTCGCTCTGCACCAGCCATCGGGTCGCAGTCTGCAGGTCGACAAGAACATCAGCTATTCGGGGCCCTCGTGCAGGACCCAGAAAGCACCGCAGCAGACACGAGGGAGTAGGACGGAACTTGCTGATCTACCGCCGCTACTGCCAGACCACCGGCATCGCCACCCGCATCGATCCCACCATGGCCCCGCAGCTCATTATCCAAGACGGTTCCCTGCAGAGAGGCCCACATCCTCCAGACATTCCAGCAACAAAGCCAATGCAGGACTCCATCAGCCGCGCTGCCACCTCTATCAGCTGTTCGAGTGGCATGTCACCCTTGCTCGCAGAACATGCCGGGTTCAGCCGATCAGCATGCTCCCCTAGTCAGGGGAATCCATACACGAACCCACTGCTTCCGCCCCCCACTGGATCATCTTGGGAGGCCAAGAGACTTCGGAGTCAGATCGCCGGACAGGTACAGCCTCCGAGTGAACTCCACCACCGGGGACCTTCCGCCCTCCACCACCAGGAACCTTCTGCCCTCCACCACCAGGAACCTTCTGCCCTCCACCACCAGGTACCCCCGCTCACTGTGCCACTGATGGGATTGCCTCCGCCTCCAGCTCCTTCACCTCACTGATAAGCCAGGAGACTTGGTCTGGCCTGTCCATGTGGGCTGCAGCTGATTTGCTGCCATGTGACTCTGTCCACTGCTGCTGCCCCGGTATGGCAATTCTACTTGCTGTAGGGGAACATTACTGATACTAGTGGATGCCTTACTAAATGCTACCACCACTACCACTTATACGCCAGTCAAAGCTGATAACACAGATTATACCAGCTGGCCGCAATAGCAGCATAGGGGGTGATATACAGGCTGGGAATGCAAAGAATCACTCGCGTTCCAATGCCTGTTGGCCGGTGACGGCCAAACCGGAAGTGTTCGCCGGCGGGTCCTGGAGCGTCAGAGCGGGGCTGCGAGGGCACCGATCGGCTGCTGGGGGCTGAGGGAAGCCCCAGGTGAGTAAATCTCATTTTTTATAGTTCACTTAAGTTTTCCTTTAAGAATACTCTCTTATTTCTGTCTTCTTTCTTTTTTTATCTGTGTGTATCATTATTTATATGTAGGATAGACCTTCTTATCCTATATGATGAGATGAGACGAGTTTTTTCAGAGATTCTCATCTTTGTTTGATTGCCTTTTTGTTCTTTTTTTTCTTCTTTCTTAATCAGGTAATTTAGGGATTAAGCTTAAAAATAAAGAGAAATGGACAATGATACAAGTGAAGCCTAAAGCCACAGGAGCAATGCAACAAAGTGCATGTCATAGGCTGGGCAAAAACTGAGCTGAAGTCCAAAAAGTATTTGTATTTAGGCAATAGTCTTGTATTTTGTTTAGTGTTTGTACTTAGGTAGTATTCTAGTATTTTGTTTAGTATTTGTATTTAGGCAGTTTTCTAGTATTTGTATTAGGCAGTATTCTGGTATTTTGTTTAGTATTTGTATTTAGGCAGTATGCTTGTATTTTGTTTAGTATTTGTATTTAGGCAGTATTCTAGTATTTTGTTTAGTATTTGAATTTAGGCAGTTTTCTGGTATTTTGTTTAGTATTTGTATTTAGGCAGTACTCTTGTATTTTGTTTAGTGTGTGTATTTAGGCAGTATTCTTGTATTTTGTTTAGTGTTTGTATTTAGGCAGTATTCTTGTATTTTGTTTAGTGTTTGTATTTAGGCAGTATTCTTGTATTGTGTTTAGTGTTTGTATTTAGGCAGTACTCTTGTATTTTGATTAGTATTTGTATTTAGGCAGTATTCTTGTATTTTGTTTAGTATTTGTATTTAGGCAGTACTCTTGTATTTTGTTTAGTATTTGTATTTAGGCAGTATTCTTGTATTTTGTTTAGTATTTGTATTTAGGCAGTACTCTTGTATTTTGTTTAGTATTTGTATTTAGGTAGTATGCTTGTATTTTGTTTACTATTTGTATTTAGGCAGTATTCTTGTATTTTGTTTAGTATTTGTATTTAGGCAGTATTCTTGTAATTTGTTTAGTATTTGTATTTAGGCAGTATTCTTGTATTTTGTTTAGTATTTGTATTTAGGTAGTTTTCTTGTATTTTGTTTAGTATTTGTATTTAGGCAGTATTCTTGTATTTTGTTTAGTATTTGTATTTAGGCAGTACTCTTGTATTTTGTTTAGTGTTTGTATTTAGGCAGTATTCTTGTATTTTGTTTAGTGTTTGTATTTAGGCAGTATTCTTGTATTTTGTTTAGTATTTGTATTTAGGCAGTATTCTTGTATTGTGTTTAGTGTTTGTATTTAGGCAGTACTCTTGTATTTTGTTTAGTATTTGTATTTATGCAGTATTCTTGTATTTTGTTTAGTATTTGTATTTAGGCAGTACTCTTGTATTTTGTTTAGTATTTGTATTTAGGCAGTATTCTTGTATTTTGTTTAGTATTTGTATTTAGGCAGTACGCTTGTATTTTGTTTAGTATTTGTATTTAGGCAGTACTCTTGTATTTTGTTTAGTGTTTGTATTTAGGCAGTATTCTTGTATTTTGTTTAGTATTTGTATTTAGGCAGTACTCTTGTATTTTGTTTAGTATTTGTATTTAGGCAGTACTCTTGTATTTTGTTTAGTATTTGTATTTAGGCAGTATTCTGGTATTTTGTTTAGTATTTGTATTTAGGTAGTATTCTTGTATTTTGTTTAGTGTGTGTATTTAGGCAGTATTCTTGTATTTTGTTTAGTGTTTGTATTTAGGCAGTATTCTTGTATTTTGTTTAGTATTTGTATTTAGGCAGTATTCTTGTATTGTGTTTAGTGTTTGTATTTAGGCAGTACTCTTGTATTTTGTTTAGTATTTGTATTTAGGCAGTATTCTTGTATTTTGTTTAGTATTTGTATTTAGGCAGTACTCTTGTATTTTGTTTAGTATTTGTATTTAGGCAGTATTCTTGTATTTTGTTTAGTATTTGTATTTAGGCAGTACTCTTGTATTTTGTTTAGTATTTGTATTTAGGCAGTACTCTTGTATTTTGTTTAGTATTTGTATTTAGGCAGTATTCTTGTATTTTGTTTAGTATTTGTATTTAGACAGTATTCTTGTAATTTGTTTAGTATTTGTATTTAGGCAGTATTCTTGTATTTTGTTTAGTATTTGTATTTAGGCAGTATGCTTGTATTTTGTTTAGTGCTTGTATTTAGGTAGTATTCTTGTATTTTGTTTAGTATTTGTATTTAGGTAGTTTTCTTGTATTTTGTTTAGTATTTGTATTTAGGTAGTATTCTTTTATTTTGTTTAGTATTTGTATTTAGGCAGTACTCTTGTATTTTGTTTAGTATTTGTATTTAGGCAGTATTCTTGTATTTTGTTTAGTATTTGTATTTAAGCAGTATTCTTGTATTTTGTTTAGTGTTTGTATTTAGACAGTACTCTTGTATTTTGTTTAGTATTTGTATTTAGGCAGTATTCTTGTATTTTGTTTAGTATTTGTATTTAGGCAGTATTCTTGTATTTTGTTTAGTATTTGTATTTAGGCAGTACTCTTGTATTTTGTTTAGTATTTGTATTTAGGCAGTATTCTTGTATTTTGTTTAGTATTTGTATTTAGGCAGTACGCTTGTATTTTGTTTAGTATTTGTATTTAGGCAGTATTCTTGTATTTTGTTTAGTATTTGTACTTAGGCAGTATTCTTGTAATTTGTTTAGTATTTGTATTTAGGCAGTATTCTTGTATTTTGTTTAGTATTTGTATTTAGGTAGTTTTCTTGTATTTTGTTTAGTATTTGTATTTAGGCAGTATTCTTGTATTTTGTTTAGTATTTGTATTTAGGCAGTACTCTTGTATTTTGTTTAGTGTTTGTATTTAGGCAGTATTCTTGTATTTTGTTTAGTATTTGTATTTAGGCAGTACTCTTGTATTTTGTTTAGTATTTGTATTTAGGCAGTACTCTTGTATTTTGTTTAGTATTTGTATTTAGGCAGTATTCTGGTATTTTGTTTAGTATTTGTATTTAGGTAGTATTCTTGTATTTTGTTTAGTGTGTGTATTTAGGCAGTATTCTTGTATTTTGTTTAGTGTTTGTATTTAGGCAGTATTCTTGTATTTTGTTTAGTATTTGTATTTAGGCAGTATTCTTGTATTGTGTTTAGTGTTTGTATTTAGGCAGTACTCTTGTATTTTGTTTAGTATTTGTATTTAGGCAGTATTCTTGTATTTTGTTTAGTATTTGTATTTAGGCAGTACTCTTGTATTTTGTTTAGTATTTGTATTTAGGCAGTATTCTTGTATTTTGTTTAGTATTTGTATTTAGGCAGTACTCTTGTATTTTGTTTAGTATTTGTATTTAGGCAGTACTCTTGTATTTTGTTTAGTATTTGTATTTAGGCAGTATTCTTGTATTTTGTTTAGTATTTGTATTTAGACAGTATTCTTGTAATTTGTTTAGTATTTGTATTTAGGCAGTATTCTTGTATTTTGTTTAGTATTTGTATTTAGGCAGTACTCTTGTATTTTGTTTAGTATTTGTATTTAGGCAGTATGCTTGTATTTTGTTTAGTGCTTGTATTTAGGTAGTATTCTTGTATTTTGTTTAGTATTTGTATTTAGGTAGTTTTCTTGTATTTTGTTTAGTATTTGTATTTAGGTAGTATTCTTTTATTTTGTTTAGTATTTGTATTTAGGCAGTACTCTTGTATTTTGTTTAGTATTTGTATTTAGGCAGTATTCTTGTATTTTGTTTAGTATTTGTATTTAAGCAGTATTCTTGTATTTTGTTTAGTGTTTGTATTTAGACAGTACTCTTGTATTTTGTTTAGTATTTGTATTTAGGCAGTATTCTTGTATTTTGTTTAGTATTTGTATTTAGGCAGTATTCTTGTATTTTGTTTAGTGTTTGTATTTAGACAGTACTCTTGTATTTTGTTTAGTATTTGTATTTAGGCAGTATTCTTGTATTTTGTTTAGTATTTGTATTTAGGCAGTATTCTTGTATTTTGTTTAGTATTTGTATTTAGGCAGTATTCTTGTATTTTGTTTAGTGCTTGTATTTAGGTAGTATTCTTGTATTTTATTTAGTGTTTGTATTTAGGCAGTATGCTTGCATTCTGTTTAGAGTTTGTATTTAGGTAGCATTCTGGTATTTTGTTTAGTGTTTGTATTTAGGCAGTATTCTTGTATTTTGTTTAGTATTTGTATTTAGGCAGTACTCTTGTATTTTGTTTAGGTTTTGTATTTAGGCAGTATTCTTGTATTTTGTTTAGTATTTGTATTTAGACAGTGCTCTTGTATTTTGTTTAGTATTTGTATTTAGGTAGTACTCTTGTATTTTGTTTAGTATTTGTATTTAGGCAGTATTCTTGTATTTTGTTTAGTATTTGTATTTAGGCAGTACTCTTGTATTTTGTTTAGTATTTGTATTTAGGTAGTATTCTTGTATTTTGTTTAGTGTTTGTATTTAGGCAGTATGCTTGCATTCTGTTTAGAGTTTGTATTTAGGTAGCATTCTGGTATTTTGTTTAGTGTTTGTATTTAGGCAGTATTCTTGTATTTTGTTTAGTATTTGTATTTAGGCAGTATTCTTGTATTTTGTTTAGTATTTGTATTTAGGCAGTATTCTTGTATTTTGTTTAGTGTTTGTATTTAGGCAGTATTCTGGTATTTTGTTTAGTATTTGTATTTAGGCAGTATTCTGGTATTTTGTTTAGTATTTGTATTTAGGCAGTACTCTTGTATTTTGTTTAGTATTTGTATTTAGGCAGTATTCTGGTATTTTGTTTAGTATTTGTATTTAGGCAGTATTCTGGTATTTTGTTTAGTGTTTGTATTTAGGCAGTATTCTTGTATTTTGTTTAGTATTTGTATTTAGGCAGTATTCTTGTATTTTGTTTAGTATTTGTATTTAGGCAGTATTCTTGTATTTTGTTTAGTGTTTGTATTTAGGCAGTATGCTTGCATTCTGTTTAGAGTTTGTATTTAGGTAGCATTCTGGTATTTTGTTTAGTGTTTGTATTTAGGCAGTATTCTTGTATTTTGTTTAGTATTTGTATTTAGGCAGTATTCTTGTATTTTGTTTAGTATTTGTATTTAGGTAGTACTCTTGTATTTTGTTTAGTATTTGTATTTAAGCAGTATTCTTGTATTTTGTTTAGTATTTGTATTTAGGCAGTACTCTTGTATTTTGTTTAGTATTTGTATTTAGGTAGTATTCTTGTATTTTGTTTAGTGTTTGTATTTAGGCAGTATGCTTGCATTCTGTTTAGAGTTTGTATTTAGGTAGCATTCTGGTATTTTGTTTAGTGTTTGTATTTAGGCAGTATTCTTGTATTTTGTTTAGTATTTGTATTTAGGCAGTATTCTTGTATTTTGTTTAGTATTTGTATTTAGGCAGTATTCTTGTATTTTGTTTAGTGTTTGTATTTAGGCAGTATTCTGGTATTTTGTTTAGTGTTTGTATTTAGGCAGTATTCTGGTATTTTGTTTAGTATTTGTATTTAGGCAGTATTCTGGTATTTTGTTTAGTATTTGTATTTAGGCAGTACTCTTGTATTTTGTTTAGTATTTGTATTTAGGCAGTATTCTGGTATTTTGTTTAGTATTTGTATTTAGGCAGTATTCTTGTATTTTGTTTAGTATTTGTATTTAGGCAGTATTCTTGTATTTTGTTTAGTATTTGTATTTAGGCAGTATTCTTGTATTTTGTTTAGTATTTGTATTTAGGCAGTACTCTTGTATTTTGTTTAGTATTTGTATTTAGGCAGTATTCTGGTATTTTGTTTAGTATTTGTATTTAGGCAGTATTCTGGTATTTTGTTTAGTATTTGTATTTAGGCAGTACTCTTGTATTTTGTTTAGTATTTGTATTTAGGCAGTACTCTTGTATTTTGTTTAGTGTTTGTATTTAGGCAGTACTCTTGTATTTTGTTTAGTATTTGTATTTAGGCAGTATTCTGGTATTTTGTTTAGTATTTGTATTTAGGCAGTATTCTGGTATTTTGTTTAGTATTTGTATTTAGGCAGTATTCTGGTATTTTGTTTAGTATTTGTATTTAGGCAGTACTCTTGTATTTTGTTTAGTATTTGTATTTAGGCAGTACTCTTGTATTTTGTTTAGTGTTTGTATTTAGGCAGTACTCTTGTATTTTGTTTAGTATTTGTATTTAGGCAGTATTCTGGTATTTTGTTTAGTATTTGTATTTAGGCAGTATTCTGGTATTTTGTTTAGTATTTGTATTTAGGCAGTACTCTTGTATTTTGTTTAATATTTGTATTTAGGCAGTACTCTTGTATTTTGTTTAGTATTTGTATTTAGGCAGTACTCTGGTATTTTGTTTAGTATTTGTATTTAGGCAGTATTCTTGTATTTTGTTTAGTATTTGTATTTAGGCAGTATTCTTGTATTTTGTTTAGTATTTGTATTTAGGCAGTATTCTTGTATTTTGTTTAGTGTTTGTATTTAGGCAGTATTCTGGTATTTTGTTTAGTATTTGTATTTAGGCAGTATTCTGGTATTTTGTTTAGTATTTGTATTTAGGCAGTACTCTTGTATTTTGTTTAGTATTTGTATTTAGGCAGTATTCTGGTATTTTGTTTAGTATTTGTATTTAGGCAGTATTCTGGTATTTTGTTTAGTATTTGTATTTAGGCAGTACTCTTGTATTTTGTTTAGTATTTGTATTTAGGCAGTACTCTTGTATTTTGTTTAGTGTTTGTATTTAGACAGTACTCTTGAATTTTGTTTAGTATTTGTATTTTCTGCAGTATTCTTGTATTTTGTTTAGTATTTGTATTTAGGCAGTATTCCTGTATTTTGTTTAGTGTTTGTATTTAGACAGTACTCTTGTATTTTGTTTAGTATTTGTATTTAGGCAGTATTCTTGTATTTTGTTTAGTATTTGTATTTAGGCAGTATTCTTGTATTTTGTTTAGTATTTGTATTTAGGCAGTATTCTTGTATTTTGTTTAGTGCTTGTATTTAGGTAGTATTCTTGTATTTTATTTAGTGTTTGTATTTAGGCAGTATGCTTGCATTCTGTTTAGAGTTTGTATTTAGGTAGCATTCTGGTATTTTGTTTAGTGTTTGTATTTAGGCAGTATTCTTGTATTTTGTTTAGTATTTGTATTTAGGCAGTACTCTTGTATTTTGTTTAGTATTTGTATTTAGGCAGTATTCTTGTATTTTGTTTAGTATTTGTATTTAGACAGTGCTCTTGTATTTTGTTTAGTATTTGTATTTAGGTAGTACTCTTGTATTTTGTTTAGTATTTGTATTTAGGCAGTATTCTTGTATTTTGTTTAGTATTTGTATTTAGGCAGTACTCTTGTATTTTGTTTAGTATTTGTTTTTAGGTAGTATTCTTGTATTTTGTTTAGTGTTTGTATTTAGGCAGTATGCTTGCATTCTGTTTAGAGTTTGTGTTTAGGTAGCATTCTGGTATTTTGTTTAGTGTTTGTATTTAGGCAGTATTCTTGTATTTTGTTTAGTATTTGTATTTAGGCAGTATTCTTGTATTTTGTTTAGTATTTGTATTTAGGCAGTATTCTTGTATTTTGTTTAGTGTTTGTATTTAGGCAGTATTCTGGTATTTTGTTTAGTATTTGTATTTAGGCAGTATTCTGGTATTTTGTTTAGTATTTGTATTTAGGCAGTATTCTGGTATTTTGTTTAGTATTTGTATTTAGGTAGTATTCTTGTATTTTGTTTAGTATTTATATTTAGGTAGTTTTCTTGTATTTTGTTTAGTATTTGTATTTGGGTAGTATTCTTCTATTTTGTTTAGTATTTGTATTTAGGCAGTATTCTTGTATTTTGTTTAGTGTTTGTATTTAGGCAGTATTCTTGTAATTTGTTTAGTATTTGTATTTAGGCAGTATTCTTGTATTTTGTTTAGTATTTGTATTTAGGCAGTACTCTTGTATTTTGTTTAGTATTTGTATTTAGGCAGTATTCTGGTATTTTGTTTAGTATTTGTATTTAGGCAGTATTCTGGTATTTTGTTTAGTATTTGTATTTAGGCAGTACTCTTGTATTTTGTTTAGTATTTGTATTTAGGCAGTACTCTTGTATTTTGTTTAGTGTTTGTATTTAGGCAGTACTCTTGTATTTTGTTTAGTATTTGTATTTAGGCAGTATTCTGGTATTTTGTTTAGTATTTGTATTTAGGCAGTATTCTGGTATTTTGTTTAGTATTTGTATTTAGGCAGTACTCTTGTATTTTGTTTAGTATTTGTATTTAGGCAGTACACTTGTATTTTGTTTAGTATTTGTATTTAGGCAGTACTCTGGTATTTTGTTTAGTATTTGTATTTAGGCAGTATTCTTGTATTTTGTTTAGTATTTGTATTTAGGCAGTATTCTTGTATTTTGTTTAGTATTTGTATTTAGGCAGTATTCTTGTATTTTGTTTAGTGTTTGTATTTAGGCAGTATTCTGGTATTTTGTTTAGTATTTGTATTTAGGCAGTATTCTGGTATTTTGTTTAGTATTTGTATTTAGGCAGTACTCTTGTATTTTGTTTAGTATTTGTATTTAGGCAGTATTCTGGTATTTTGTTTAGTATTTGTATTTAGGCAGTATTCTGGTATTTTGTTTAGTATTTGTATTTAGGCAGTACTCTTGTATTTTGTTTAGTATTTGTATTTAGGCAGTACTCTTGTATTTTGTTTAGTGTTTGTATTTAGGCAGTACTCTTGTATTTTGTTTAGTATTTGTATTTAGGCAGTATTCTGGTATTTTGTTTAGTATTTGTATTTAGGCAGTATTCTGGTATTTTGTTTAGTATTTGTATTTAGGCAGTACTCTTGTATTTTGTTTAGTATTTGTATTTAGGCAGTACTCTTGTATTTTGTTTAGTATTTGTATTTAGGCAGTACTCTTGTATTTTGTTTAGTATTTGTATTTAGGCAGTATTCTTGTATTTTGTTTAGTATTTGTATTTAGGCAGTATTCTGGTATTTTGTTTAGTATTTGTATTTAGGGAGTATTCTGGTATTTTGTTTAGTATTTGTATTTAGGTAGTATTCTTGTATTTTGTTTAGTATTTATATTTAGGTAGTTTTCTTGTATTTTGTTTAGTATTTGTATTTGGGTAGTATTCTTCTATTTTGTTTAGTATTTGTATTTAGGCAGTATTCTTGTATTTTGTTTAGTGTTTGTATTTAGGCAGTATTCTTGTAATTTGTTTAGTATTTGTATTTAGGCAGTATTCTTGTATTTTGTTTAGTATTTGTATTTAGGCAGTACTCTTGTATTTTTTTTAGTATTTGTATTTAGGCAACACACTTGTATTTTGTTTAGTATTTGTATTTAGGCAGTATTCTGGTATTTTGTTTAGTATTTGTATTTAGGCAGTATTCTTGTATTTTGTTTAGTATTTGTATTTAGGCAGTATTCTTGTATTTTGTTTAGTATTTGTATTTAGGCAGTATTCTTGTATTTTGTTTAGTATTTGTATTTAGGCAGTACTCTTGTATTTTTTTTAGTATTTGTATTCAGGCAATACACTTGTATTTTGTTTAGTATTTGTATTTAGGCAGTATTCTGGTATTTTGTTTAGTATTTGTATTTAGGCAGTATTCTGGTATTGTGTTTAGTATTTGTATTTAGGCAGTATTCTGGTATTTTGTTTAGTATTTGTATTTAGGCAGTATTCTTGTATTTTGTTTAGTATTTGTATTTAGGTAGTATTCTGGTATTTTGTTTAGTATTTCTATTTAGGCAGTATTCTGGTATTTTATTTAGTATTTGTATTTAGGCAGTATTCTGGTATTTTGTTTAGTATTTGTATTAGGTAATATTCTTCTGTTTTGTTTAGTGCTTGTATTTAGGTAGTATTCTTGTATTTTGTTTAGTATTTGTATTTAGGCAGTATTCTTGTATTTTGTTTAGTATTTGTATTTAGGCAGTATTCTTGCATTCTGTTTAGAGTTTGTATTTAGGTAGCATTCGGGTATTTTGTTTAGTGTGTGTATTTAGGCAGTATTCTTGTATTTTGTTTAGTATTTGTATTTAGGCAGTACTCTTGTATTTTGTTTAGTATTTGAATTTAGGTAGTATTCTTGTATTTTGTTTAGTATTTGAATTTAGGCAGTATTCTTGTATTTTGTTTAGTATTTGTATTTAGGCAGTATTCTTGTATTTTGTTTAGTATTTGTATTTAGGCAGTATTCTTGTATTTTTTTTAGTATTTGAATTTAGGTAGTATTCTTGTATTTTGTTTAGTATTTGAATTTAGGCAGTATTCTTGTATTTTGTTTAGTATTTGAATTTAGGCAGTATTCTTGTATTTTGTTTGGTATTTGTATTTAGGCAGTACTCTTCAGGGGTGCTCATCCAGATTTCGGATATCCAGGTAACCCGGATATCCGACCTTTTTTCAGCTATCCGACCTCTGATCCGGATTCTAGATACCTGGGCAAATCCGGATAGCTATCTGCGGATAGTTGGCTGGCGTATGTGGATATCCGCAGATACCATGGATATCTGACCATTGAAATACTGTCAGAGGTCCAGGACATCCTGGGAGCCAATCAGAGGGCTCCCAGCAGAAGCACCAGCAACCAATCACAGAGGGGAACCCTGGCCTGCCCCACCTGACCGTATTGAGCCAATCAGAGGGTTCCCAGCCTAAACCCTGGCACCCAATCACAGAAAGGAACACTGGCCAGCCCCCCTGTATAATAAGGAGGGCTGCCATTATGAGACAGATCGTCCTAGCTTGCTGAATGCTCACTGAGAGACATGCTCCAGTGCTGCTGGCCAACAAAGGGCTGTACACAGTGATAAGCTGTTTAGTGATTTACCCCTTCACTATCACTACACTATTGTTAAATCATTAATTAGCTTGATTGATGTCATAGTGTGACAGTTAAAGTGTGTGCTCCAGTGCTGCTGGCCTAGGAAGGGCTGTACCAGTGATGCTCGGATGGAGGTTGTGATCACGACTTGCCATGATTCCACGACCGTTTTTCAGCTATCCACCACGGGTATTCATCGCCATGGATCAATTTTCATTCACTAAAATCTGCTTTGGCAGACCGTGAATGAACGCATTCACGCTCGTAAAGTCTCATTACCCAGTGATACCCTTTGTACTGTGCTCACTGCTCACTGGTATTAATCATCTCATTACCCAGTGATACCCTTCAGTTATGTTGTACTCTGCTCACTGCTCACTGGTATTAATCATCTCATTACCCAGTGATACCCATCAGTTACTTTGTACTCTGCTCACTGCTCACTGGTATTAATCATCTCATTACCCAGTGATACCCTTCAGTTAGTTTGTACTGTGCTCACTGCTCACTGGTATTAATCATCTCATTACCCAGTGATACCCTTCAGTTATGTTGTACTCTGCTCACTGCTCACTGGTATTAATCATCTCATTACCCAGTGATACCCTTCAGTTGGGTTATACTGTGCTCACTGCTCACTGGTATTATTCATCTCATTACCCAGTAATACCCTTCAGTTAGGCTGTACTGTGCTCACTGCTCACTGTTATTAATCATCTCATTACCCAGTGATACCCTTCAGTTACCTTGTACTGCTCACTGCTCACTGGTATTATTCATCTCATTAGCCAGTGATTCATTAGCACCATGTCTGGCAGGGTTCGTAAGGGGGTCAGGAAAGGGAGTTCCATTGCTTCAGCCACTTCTGGGACTGCTCCACGGCCAGGGTGAGGATGCCCAGCTGTACGGGGTCGGGGTGCAGCAGAAAGGGCAGCACAGCCTGGGCCGAATCAGCCGATGCCGTTATCACAATATTTTACAGCTTCTGGTCCCTGTGTGGTGGTTGAGCAGATGGAACCTGACGTATTGTTGGACATCATGACTGCATCCCAGACCTCTACTGTGAGCAGCACTCCAAGCAGCAGCAGCAGCCAATGCCCCACGCTTGCTGTGACATCCACCTCAACAGCCAGTGGTCAGCAGCCCTCCCAGGACACCAGCGTTCTGTCCCGCATCTGGGAACATATTGATGGCTGAAGCTCAGGACCTACTGGGGACTGATATGGAGGAGATTCAGCTCGGGACACAATCACAACTCTTATTGGACGATGTTGATGAGGAGGGGTCTGTGTCTGGGGATGTAGGGGCGGAAGAGGAGGTGGGGGAGTCAGAGGAAGAGCTTGATTATGATGATGACAATGATGATGACGTTGTGGACCATCCATATGTGCAGCCTGAGTCCGGGGGAAGAATGGTCAGAGCAGGATGACGAGTCACCCAGGCCTAGGCAAGGATGTCTCCATATGTCAGGCAGGGGCAGGTGCAGCAGTGGGTGTGCAGGAAGTAGACAGGACACTGCTTCAGCCGGCACCACCACCATGCAACCCCCAAGCACAGATTGTCCTGCTGCACCCTCTGCTAGTGGTAGCATAGAGGGCCACAGTAAATTTAAGTCACCGGTATGGAACTTTTTTGAGGTGTCAAGCCAGAACAAAAAATGTGCGGTCTGCAACTTATGCAGCAAAAAATTGAGCCATGGGAAAAATATGTCCAAGATGAGTACCTCATCACTCCAGGGCCACCTGAAGAGCTGCCACTGCCCTCAGAACGAGGGGTTCAAGAGGAGGCAAGCACTGCAAGCAGGGGGTGCTGAGAGCACAAGGCCCACCACCGCAGCAGCATCATCCCTCCCTCAGGGTCGTGAATCCCCCGCCGCAGCAGCAGTACTAGCACGCAAGCGCTATTCCACCTTGGCTACTCCGGACACAGACATTGAGGCTGGCAGCCAGTCGTCTCTCTCCTCTGTGTCCCCTGCAGCACATCAGCATCAGACCCTGCTGAGCAACACCTTTCAGGGTCTGACCAAGCCTCTGCCTCCAAGCCACAGGCGGATCTGCAAACTAAATGGCTTGCTGGCCCAGGCCATGGCATCACAGCTCCTTCCCTACTCCCTAGTGCAGGAGGGGAGCGATATGCGGACGCTGCTCCAATTTGGCATACCCGAGTGGCAAATCCCCAGTCGCCACTATTTTTCCAGGAACGCCATCCCAGCACTCTACAAGTTTGTGGTGGAAAACATGGCCCGTTCGCTCGACTACTCTGTGGGCAAGCGGGTCCACGTGACCATGAACTCGTGAAGTAGGCGATTTGGGACAGGTCGCTACCTGTCCTTTATAGTGCACTGAGTGACACTGGTGGAAGTGAGGGAGGACATGAGCGCAGCAGCCCAGTTAGTGGTGCCACCACGCGGGAGTTGTGAGTTGCCATGGTCCTTCTGTGCTGCCGCACTGACCGGCCGCTTTGACCTGCTGACTCAGTCGCTACTAAAGTCTGCGTTCACACTGCCCAGGTCCACTGACAACTCTGCTGTTATGTCATTGCTAATCGCTGCAAAACCCCCCCAAAAAAATTACAAAAACCTCTCTGGGTCTTTTTGGCATCAGTCAGCCACTCATCCTCCTCCAGTGGTACCATCACCGCCAAGTGCCATCGGGACTCACCTTCACCTCTGTGATTGCTTAATGTGTATTTCCCTGTTTAAAACCACTTATTACCAATTAATAGCCCCATTTCAAGTGTTGATTTCACTTTAACCACTTTACCTCCCTTGCTACGCTTATCTACTCCCCACAAAACTTTACTTGAATCTCAGGGGAGTAGATAGGCGTACTTGTGGTAAACAGTGTGCTGTATGCCCAATAAGCTATCTGATTATGTATATAGGGTATGATTTTAACCGTGACAAGTGAGAGAATAGATTTTGTGGTGTTTGACAACTGAGGGATAAGTCATGTGATTTTTTTTACCGGAAAACTGAATGAAAAGCAATAAAACTGTTATTTACATGTACTCTATACCCCTAAATAAATACTAGTAAAAAAAAACAAAAGTGACAGCATTGAAAAGAGAATACATAGTTACCCTAGGGACTTAGCTTTTAAAATATGTATGCCATGAGAGTGTATTACTGTTAATCATGAAGATAAGGGCTTTTAATTACTGATAGAGTACAATGAGAAAACAAAAAACACAAACCAGAAACTAATATATTATCGCCATACATTGTACTAGGAACATTATTTAAATGTTGAGATAACCAGGACAAATTAGCAAATACAATGTGTGGGTTTTACCTATGGTAACATTGTTTATTTGAAAACTATAGTGCATGGAAATGGAGAAATAGTGTATTTTTTCTTTTTTTCTCTCATTTTTCCCTTTAAAATGCACAGATAATAGCATAATTACTAAAAGCAAATATCACCCTCACAAAGCATAATTTGTGGCAAAAAAACCAAGATATAGATCATTTACATCTGATGAGTAGCAATAAAGTTATTGGTGAATGAATGGGAGGAGCGCTGAAATGTGAAAATTGCTCTGGTTTTTAAGCAAAAAAACCCTGTGGTGCTGAAGTGGTTAAAATCCATTTTCTCAAAAACAAAAAATTATTTTTGGATTTTTTTTTTTGTTTAAGTTGTAGCCCCTTATCACCTTGATAATCCATGCAATTTGGGGGATTGTAGCTATTAATGTTAAAAGAAAATCCGGATCCGGCCGTGGATCCGGCCATGATTGCCTCATTCACGACCGAAAATTGGCGTCGCGGGCACGGTGTGGACGCATTTCATAAAATGGAACCAATCACGCCGAAGGCGGATTTTTTTTAACAACGCCCGTGGTTGCCGAATTCGTAGATCGAGACATCCGAGCATCACTAGGCTGTACACAGTGATAAGCTGTTCAGTGATTAACCCCTTCACTATCACTACACTATTGTTGTATTGTTAATTAGCTTGATTTCATAGTGTGACAGACAGTCAGAGTGTGTGCAGGAGGGCTGCTGCAGCTGCTATGTGTCTGTGTGTGTGCTGTGCACAGACCAGGCCAGCTGCTGCCTGCTGGCCAGTTATTAGCCTTAGCTAGCTACAGTTTAGGTTAGGTTAGGGATTAGGGAATAGGAACACGTGCAAAGTGCAAAGTGCCACGTGCAAAAACATGCAAAGTGCCACGTGCAAAGTGCCAAGTGCAAAGTGCCAAGTGCAAAGTTCCACGTGCAAACACATGCAAAGTACAAAGTGCCACATGCAAAGTGCCAAGTGCAAAGTGCAAACACGTGCAAAGGGCAAAGTGCCATGTGCAAAGTGCCACGTGCAAAGTGCCAAGTGCAAAATGCCACGTGCAAACACGTGCAAAGTGCAAAGAGCCACGTACAAAGTGCCAAGTGCAAAGTGCCAAGTGCAAAGTGCAAAGTGCCACATGCAAAGTGCCACGTGCACAGTGCAACTTGCAAAGTGCCACATGCAAACACGTGCAAAGTGAAAAGTGCCACGTGCAAAGTGCCAAGTGCAAAGTGCCACGTGCAAACACGTGCAAAGTGCCACATGCCAAGTGAAAAGTGCCACGTGCAAACACATGCAAAGTGCAAAGTGCCACGTGCAAAGTGTAACGTGCAAACTACCACGTGCAAAGTGTAACGTGCAAAGTACCACGTGCAAACACGTGCAAAGTGCCTCGTGCGTCGTGCAAAGTGTATCGTGCCACGTGCAAACACGTGCAAAGTGGCAAGTGCAAAGTGCCAAGTGCAAAGTGCCAAGTGCAAAGTGCCACGTGCAAACACATGCAAATGCAAAGTGCCACGTGCAAAGTGCCAAGTGCAAAGTGCAAACACGTGCAAAGTGCAAAGTGTCATGTGCAAAGTGCCACATGCAAAGTGCAAAGTGCCAAGTGCAAAATGCCACGTGCAAACACGTGCAAAGTGCAAAGTGCCACGTGCAAACACGTGCAAAGTGCAAAGTGCCACATACAAAGTGCAACGTGCAAAGTGCAACGTGCAAAGTGCCACGTGCAAACACGTGCAAAGTGAAAAGTGCCACGTGCCAAGTGCAAAGTGCCACGTGCAAACACGTGCAAAGTGCAAAGTGCCACGTGCAAAGTGCAACGTGCAAAGTGCCACATGCAAACACGTGCAAAGTGCCTCGTGCCACTTTGCACGTGGCACTTTGCACTTGGCACGTGTTTGCACGTGGCACTTTGCACTTTGCACGTATTTGCACGTTGCACTTGGCACTTTGCATGTGGCACTTTGCACTTTCCACGTGTTTGCACGTGGCACTTTGCATTTTGCACGTGGCACTTTGCACTTAGCACTTTGCATGTGGCACTTTGCACGTGTTTGCACATATTTTTGGAATTTTTTATATTGAAGTTGTGGCCCCTGATCACCTTGATAATCCATGCAATTTGGGGGATTGTAGCAAGTATGGGGGCTTTGATATTAACGTTAAAAGAAAATCCGGATCCGGCCGTGGATCTGGACGTGATTGCCTCATTCACGACCGAAAATTGGCATCGCGGGCACGGTGTGGACGCATTTCATAATATGGAACCAATCACTCCGAAGGCGGATTTTTTTTTAACAACGGCCGTGGTTGCCGAATTCGTGGATCGAGACATCCAAGCACCACTAGGATGTACACAGTGATAAGCTGTTCAGTGATTAACCCCTTCACTACTATAACTACACTATTGTTAAATCGTTAATTAGCTTGATTTCATTGTGTGACAGTCAGAGTGTGTGCAGGAGGGCTTCTGCAGCTGCTTTGTGTCTGTGTGTGTGCTGTGCACAGACCAGGCCAGCTGCTGCCTGCTGGTCAGCTATTAGCCTTAGCTAGCTACAGTTTAGGTTAGGTTAGGGATTAGGGAATAGGAA
This sequence comes from Hyperolius riggenbachi, assembly GCF_040937935.1. Classification (NCBI taxonomy): domain Eukaryota; kingdom Metazoa; phylum Chordata; class Amphibia; order Anura; family Hyperoliidae; genus Hyperolius; species Hyperolius riggenbachi. The sequence goes on from NC_090647.1 coordinate 5,761,559, forward strand.
CATGTGCAAAGTGCCACGTGCAAAGTGCCAAGTGAAAAGTGCCACGTGCAAACACATGCAAAGTGCGAAGTGCCACGTGCAAAGTGCCACGTGCAAACACATGCAAAGTGCAAAGTGCCAAGTGCAAAATGCCACGTGCAAACACGTGCAAAGTGCCACATACAAAGTGCCAAGTGCAAAGTGCCACGTGCAAACACATGCAAAGTGCAAAGTGCCATGTGCAAAGTGCCAAGTGCCAAGTGCCACGTGCAAACACGTGCAAAGTGCAAAGTGCCACATGCAAAGTGCCACGTGCCAAGTGCCACGTGCAAACACGTGCAAAGTGACTTTGCACGTGTTTGCACTTGGCACGTGTTTGCACGTGGCACGTGTTTGCACTTGGCACGTGTTTGCACGTGGCACGTGTTTGCACGTGGCACTTGTCACTTTGCATGTGGCACTTTGCACTTTGCACGTGTTTGTTTGCACGTGGCACTTGTTGTTTAGTATTTGTATTTATGCAACACAGCACAAGCAGAGCAATAAATATTGAACACATGGTATTCAAAAGCAAAAATCCAAAAACAAGAAAAAGAGAATCCCCAACTGCATGCAGGCCTGTGTAGCCATAATGCAGAATCCAGAGCATGTGGGGCTCCACAGCCTGAGCTATACTGGCCTGGATGGTCCATGGTATGGGGGGCTCTGAGGGAGAGGGGCGGCCAAGCCTCCCCCTCTTTCCAGAGCCCTTGTCACAAATGTAGGCCTATGTAGCCAGAATGCAAAAAACGGACTACATGGGGCTCCGCAGCCTGAGCTATACCGGCCCACATGGTCCATGGTATGAGGGGGCTGTGGGGGAGAGGGGTGGCCAAGCCATCCCCTCCCCCCGGAGCCCTTGTCCAATCCATGCTGGCCTGTGTAGCCAGAATGCAGAATCTAGAGCATGTGGGGCTCCGCAGCCTGAGCTATACCGGCCCACATGGTCCATGGTATGAGGGGGCTGTGGGGGAGAGGGGTGGCCAAGCCATCCCCTCCCCCCGGAGCCCTTGTCCAATCCATGCAGGCCTGTGTAGCCAGAATGCAGAATCCGGAGCATGTGGGGCTCCGCAGCCTGAGCTATACCGGCCCTCATGGTCCATGGTATGGGGGATCTCTGGGGGAGAGGGGTGGCCAAGCCATCCCCTCCCCCCGGAGCCCTTGTCCAATCCATGCTGGCCTGTGTAGCCAGAATGCAGAATCTAGAGCATGTGGTGCTCCGCATCCTGAGCTATACCGGCCTGCATGGTCCAGGGTATGGCGGGCTCCGGGGGAGAGGGGCGGCCAAGCCATCCCCTCCCCCCGGAGCCCTTGTCCAATCCATGCAGGCCTGTGTAGCCAGAATGCAGAATCTGGAGCATGTGGGGCTCCGCAGCCTGAGCTATACTGGCCCGCATGGTCCAGGGTATGGGGGGCTCCGGGGGAGAGGGGTGGCCAAGCCATCCCCTCCCCACCAGAGCCCTTGTCCAATCCATGCAGACCGGTGTAGCTATAGTTCAGAATCCGGACCATGTGGGGCTCCGCAGCCTGAGCTATACTGGCCCGCATGGTCCAGGGTATGGGGGGCTCCGGGGGAGAGGGGTGGCCAAGCCATCCCCTCCCCACCAGAGCCCTTGTCCAATCCATGCTGGCCTGTGTAGCTATAATTCAGAATCCGGACCATGTGGGGCTCCGCAGCCTGAGCTATACCGGCCTGCATGGTCCATGGTATGGGGGGCTCCGGGGGAGAGGGGTTGCCAAGCCATCCCCTCCCCCCGGATCCCTTGTCCAATCCATGCAGGCCTGTGTAGCCATAATGCAGAATCCGGAGCATGTGGGGCTCCGCAGCCTGAGCTATACCGGCCTGCATGGTCCATGTTATGGGGGTGCTCCGGGGGAGAGGGGCGGCTAAGCCATCCCCTCCCCCCGGAGCTCTTGTCCAATCCATGCAGGCCTGTGTAGCCATAATGCAGAATCAGGACCATGTGGGGCTCCGCAGCCTGAGCTATACCGGCCTGCATGGTCCAGGGTATGGTGGGCTCCGGGGGAGAGGGGTGGCCAAGCCATCCCCTCCCCCCAGAGCCCTTGTCCAATCCATGCAGGCCTGTGTAGCCATAATGCAGAATCAGGACCATGTGGGGCTCCGCAGCCTGAGCTATACCGGCCTGCATGGTCCATGGTATGGGGGTGCTCCGGGGGAGAGGGGCGGCCAAGCCATCCCCTCCCCCCGGAGCATTTGTCCAATCCATGCTGGCCTGTGTAGCCATAATGCAGAATCAGGACCATGTGGGGCTCCGCAGCCTGAGCTATACCGGCCTGCATGGTCCATGGTATGGGGGGCTCTGGGGGAGAGGGGTGGCCAAGCCATCCCCTCCCCCCGGAGCCCTTGTCCAATCCATGCAGGCCTGTGGAGCCAAAATTTAGAATCCGGACCATGTGGGGCTTTGCAGCCTGAGCTATACCGGCCTGCATGGTCCATGGTATGGGGGGCTCCGAGGGAGAGGGGCGGCCAAGCCTCCCCCTCTACCCAGAGCCCTTGTCTAATCCATGCAGGCCTGTGTAGCCATAATGCAGAATCAGGACCATGTGGGGCTCCGCAGCCTGAGCTATACCGGCCTGCATGGTCCATGGTATGGGGGGGCTCCGGGGGAGAGGGGCGGCCAAGCCATCCCCTCCCCCCGGAGCCCTTGTCCAATCCATGCAGGCCTGTGTAGCCATAATGCAGAATCAGGACCATGTGGGGCTCCGCAGCCTGAGCTATACCGGCCCGCATGGTCCATGGTATGGGGGGCTCCGGGGGAGAGGGGCGGTCATTTTACAAATATGAAAAAATAAATTATTTGACTTTTTTGAAATTGATTTTCTCAAAAACTATAAGGTCTTTTCTAAAATAGTTTCTTTTTGGCTTGTTCTGACTATTCTCCTCAACATACCTAAATAAAAGCATAACCGTGATAATAGCAAGTACGGGGGCTTTGCAATTAACCGTTAAAGTATTGCAGCATTTAATTAAATGTAAATATCGGAATTACAATCTGAATTGCAAAACGGAATATGGAATTTCGCTCAATTTGGAACTCAGCAATTTTGACTATCACTGTGTATAATACTGTATAATATAATATATGGATTGAGCAGTTCCATGGACATTATGCACCCTGCCTTGAATATGCACTTGGACATTCCACCACTGCAAAAATGATGGTTTATTATGAACAATAAATCTACATTATGAGTTAGGTTAAGACTTAGCCTAAAATTATTACATTTAATTTATAAAATACGATTTTGGGACACATAAAAAGAGAAATAAAAACTTGAGATGCTAGCATAATATTGCCCCGGATGAACTCTCTAGTAAGGCTTCAGCTGGACTATGGAATTTAGTTCTGGGCACCACATTACAGGAAAGATACTTACCAGGAAAGGTTAGATAAACTGGGCTTATTTTGTCTGGAGAATCTAATGAACATGTATAAATACATCATTAAGAGGTCAATATGAAAGCTTGGTGGATGAGCTTTATGTCCCTAGGCTTGTGCAAAGGTCTAGGGGACAAGATCTGCGTATGGAGGAAAATGCAATCTTTTGCAATTTATTTAGTAAGGGCTTCTTTACAGTAAGAGTGGTTAAATGTAGACTATCTTACCTCAGTAGCTATGGCAATTTACAGAGGGCTTGGATGCTTTCCTTGCATGGAAGGACATCCACGGATATAATTACTAGGTAATTCCCAGTGGTGTTGATCCAGGGATAATCTGGAGTCAGGAAATATTTTTCCCTTTAACCTCTTGATGACCAGCTAACACCGATTGGCGTAAACTGGTTGTCTGTGGGTTTCCATGGAAATGGCCACTCGAGCGGCTGTTCCATGTCAGTTCATGGAGGGTGTCTCCGTGAACTGCCTGCGAGCCTCCAATCACGGCTTGCAGGCGAAATGTAAACACGCGGGGAAGAAATCCCCGGTGTTTACACTGCACGGCGCTGCAGCTGCAGCAGCGCCGTAAAGCAGATCGGCGATCCCCGGCCTCTGATAGGCTGGGGATTGCTGCCGTCTGATAGGCTGAAGCCTATCAGAGGCGGTACAGGACGTATCGCCGTCCTGTACCGCCTACAGAGCCAGGGAGAGGGAGGGAAGGAGAGGGAGGGGGGAATAGCGCTGTGGAGGGGGGCTTTGAGGAGCCCCCCCCCCCGCAAGGCACAGCAGAGCGGCAGCGATCAGACCCCCCCAGCAGGACATCCCCCTAGTGGGGAAAAAAGGGGGAAGTCTGATCGCTGCAGAGCCCACCCAGCACAGATCAATAGGAAACCACTTGGTCGGCAAGTGGTTAAAGGTTAGTTGGCCCAGGCCTTGTGAGGGATTTTTTGGCTTGCCCTGGACCATGTGGTATATATGAGGGTGCAGGCTATTCTTGTAGCATATGATTCTGGTTGATTTCAATAGAAAAATGTATTTTTTTCAACCCTCCAACAGTGAGGAGTCGAAAATGCCAATATTCTTTTCACATTCATTTTTGCAAATGATGTTAAATAATAATAATGATATAAAATAATGTTAAATTTGATTTTCAAGTGAAAATTTTAGCGAAAATAAGTTGTGTTACTTTTTGCTTTGGTTGCAAAATTTTGCGATAAATATATTGTTTTCTCATTTGTGCGAAAAAATGGTAAAAATATTTAGTTTTTTGCGTTTCTGTGGTTAAAATATCAATATTTTTGCGTTTTTGCAAAATACAAACAGGTTTTATGTGAACATTTTCTAAAATAAAAAAAAATAAAAAAATAGGATATTTAATACGAAAATGACATTGGCAAAAATGTGCAAGCAACCCCGCCCTCCAACTATGTATCTATTCATGGAACGTGTAAAATGTGCCTCTTCAGTAAAACACTGAGTTTCCTACTTATTTATGTAGGTAAAAAAAACCAAGTCTTGTAGAAGTAATACCTTTTAATGGCTAACTGATAAAGTAAGAAAAACAAACTGCCAGATATCAGAATCCCTCCATATCTACTGCTACTTTATCAGTTAGTTAGCCATGAAGAGGTATTTACTTTTACAAGACTTTGGTTTTTTTTCTACCTACATAGTCTGTTTGGCTAACAGAAACATTCACGGTACACAAACATTTGTAATACTTTTTCATGTGATTTTCACGATCAGCAGCAAATCTATAAGACACAGCGGAGAGCTTGGAGGCAGAAAAATGTTGTTATACTTCATAATGTAAAACATTCCAGGTCTGGAGCTTACGCAGGTCAAATGACAACATTGTCCGTTTCTCAAGAACCTTACTTACAGCAAACATGATTCAGGAGGCAAAACCTTGTTCTCCAGCGATATCTCCAGCCTCTGAATCCTGCGGAGAGGGTGTCGCTTAGTGACAATCGTTATCTGCTAACTACGATTACGCAAAATAATGCGTACATTTTCGCAATTACGCATACACATAATTACAAATTCATAATTTAATTGACTTTGTGTAATCATTCGTAATTACGCATTCGTTTACTCATAATTTACGTGTAATTTTGTGCTGACTTTGGTGGTAAATAGCACAACCCACATACATGCTATTATTGCTGCATATGTTACACATTGTTATTGGGCACAAGTCAAAAAAAAATAATTTTTCAAAAAGACCTTGTAGTTTTTGAGAAAATGGATGTTAAAAATGCAAAGAAAAATGTTTTTTAAACCTAGAAAAATGAGTTTAAAAAAACATTTTTTTTAATATTTAAAATCGATTTTTTTCAAAAACTACAAAGTCTTTTTGAACAATTCTTTTTGTAACTTATACTGACTATTCTTCTTAACATATGTAGCAATTTTGGTAGCAATGGCATGTAGGGGGCTTTGCTATTCACCGTCAAAGTTGGCACAAAATGACACGTAAATTATTGGTAAATCCCTGCATAATTACGAATGGGAACAATTAACTACTAAATTGCGTACACTGCGTTATTATGACACGTAATTACGCATGGGTGTAATTTCCGCTCAGCACTACAGTCGCTGCTTGGTGGTTGTAGGATCTGGGGAGTCGTGCAGAACGCGGGGTGGGGGGGGGGGGAGGGTACTCTGAGCCTGGACGGAGCACAAGGAATATCGAGGAGAGGAGAGCGCCATTCCCAGGAATATTGCACAATAATTACAATATGGAGGGATTCTGATATTTGGCAGGTTTTTTATATGACGTCTTTGTTAGGTGCAAAGCACTGTGTTACATACTTCTAGAAACCTCCGATTTCTATCTAACTGCAGTGAAATGTCAGTAACCAGAAGGCATGAATTCAGCACAACAGTAATTAATGTTTCCTCCTGCTAACACAGCCGCTTCTTTGTCAAACTAAAGCATACAAATGTTTTAAACAAAGTATAATAGTATACCTCTCACATTCCTGTAAAGTACAATAGTATACCTCTCACATTCCTGTACACAAAGTATAATAGTATACCTCTCACATTCCTGTAAAGTACAATAGTATACCTCTCACATTCCTGTACACAAAGTATAATAGTATACCTCTCACATTCCTGTACACAAAGTATAATAGTATACCTCTCACATTCCTGTAAACAAAGTATAATAGTATACCTCTCACATTCCTGTACACAAAGTATAATAGTATACCTCTCACATTCCTGTAAAGTACAATAGTATACCTCTCACATTCCTGTACACAAAGTATAATAGTATACCTCTCACATTCCTGTAAAGTACAATAGTATACCTCTTACATTCCTGTACACAAAGTATAATAGTATACCTCTCACATTCCTGAAAACAAAGTATAATAGTATACCTCTCACATTCCTGAAAACAAAGTATAATAGTATACCTTTCACATTCCTGAAAACAAAGTATAATAATATACCTCTCACGTTCCAGTAAACAAAGTATAATAGTATACCTCTCACATTCCTGTACACAAAGTATAATAGTATACCTCTCACATTCCTGTAAACAAAGTATAATAGTATACCTCTCACATTCCTGTAAGCAAAGTATAATAGTATACCTCTCACATTCCTGTAAACAAAGTATAATAGTATACCTCTCACATTCCTGTAAAGTATAATAGTATACCTCTCACATTCCTGAAAACAAAGTATAATAGTATACCTCTCACATTCCTGTAAACAAAGTATAATAGTATACCTCTCACATTCCTGTAAAGTATAATAGTATACCTCTCACATTCCTGTAAACAAAGTATAATAGTATACCTCTCACATTCCTGTACACAAAGTATAATAGTATACCTCTCACATTCCTGTACACAAAGTATAATAGTATACCTCTCACATTCCTGTACACAAAGTATAAAAGTATACCTCTCACATTCCTGTAAACAAAGTATAATAATATACCTCTCACATTCCTGTAAACAAAGTATAATAGAATACCTCTCACATTCCTGTAAACAAAGTATAATAGTATACCTCTCACATTCCTGTACACAAAGTATAATAGTATACCTCTCACATTCCTGTAAACAAAAGTATAATAGTATAATAATAGTATACCTCTCACATTCCTGTACACAAAGTATAATAGTATACCTCTCACATTCCTGAAAACAAAGTATAATAGTATACCTTTCACATTCCTGAAAACAAAGTATAATAATATACCTCTCACGTTCCAGTAAACAAAGTATAATAGTATACCTCTCACATTCCTGTACACAAAGTATAATAGTATACCTCTCACATTCCTGTAAACAAAGTATAATAGTATACCTCTCACATTCCTGTAAACAAAGTATAATAATATACCTCTCACATTCCTGTAAACAAAGTATAATAGTATACCTCTCACATTCCTGTAAAGTATAATAGTATACCTCTCACATTCCTGAAAACAAAGTATAATAGTATACCTCTCACATTCCTGTAAACAAAGTATAATAGTATACCTCTCACATTCCTGTAAAGTATAATAGTATACCTCTCACATTCCTGTAAACAAAGTATAATAGTATACCTCTCACATTCCTGTAAAGTATAATAGTATACCTCTCACATTCCTGTAAACAAAGTATAATAGTATACCTCTCACATTCCTGTAAAGTATAATAGTATACCTCTCACATTCCTGTAAACAAAGTATAATAGTATACCTCTCACATCCCTGTAAACAAAGTATAATAGTATACCTCTCACATCCCTGTAAACAAAGTATAATAGTATACCTCTCACATTCCTGTAAACAAAGTATAATAGTATACCTCTCACATTCCTGTACACAAAGTATAATAGTATACCTCTCACATTCCTGTACACAAAGTATAATAGTATACCTCTCACATTCCTGTAAACAAAGTATAATAGTATACCTCTCACATTCCTGTAAACAAAGTATAATAGTATACCTCTCACATTCCTGTAAACAAAGTATAATAGTATACCTCTCACATTCCTGTACACAAAGTATAATAGTATACCTCTCACATTCCTGTAAACAAAGTATAATAGTATACCTCTCACATTCCTGTACACAAAGTATAATAGTATACCTCTCACATTCCTGTACACAAAGTATAATAGTATACCTCTCACATTCCTGTAAAGTATAATAGTATACCTCTCACATTCCTGTACACAAAGTATAATAGTATACCTCTCACATTCCTGTAAACAAAGTATAATAGTATACCTCTCACATTCCTGTACACAAAGTATAATAGTATACCTCTCACATTCCTGTAAAGTATAATAGTATACCTCTCACATTCCTGTAAAGTATAATAGTATACCTCTCACATTCCTGTAAAGTATAATAGTATACCTCTCACATTCCTGTAAAGTATAATAGTATACCTCTCACATGCCTGTAAAGTATAATAGTATACCTCTCACATTCCTGTAAAGTATAATAGTATACCTCTCACATTCCTGAAGACAAAGTATAATAGTATACCTCTCACATTCCTGAAGACAAAGTATAATAGTATACCTCTCACATTCCTGTAAACAAAGTATAATAGTATACATTTCACATTCCTGTACACAAAGTATAATAGTATACCTCTCACATTCCTGTAAACAAAGTATAATAGTATACCTCTTACGTTCCTGTAAACAAAGTATAATAGTATACCTCTCACATTCCTGTAAACAAAGTATAATAGTATACCTCTCACATTCCTGTAAACAAAGTATAATAGTATACCTCTCACATTCCTGTACACAAAGTATAATAGTATACCTCTCACATTCCTGTACACAAAGTATAATAGTATACCTCTCACATTCCTGTAAACAAAGTATAATAGTATACCTCTCACATTCCTGTACACAAAGTATAATAGTATACCTCTCACATTCCTGTACACAAAGTATAATAGTATACCTCTCACATCCCTGTAAAGTACAATAGTATACCTCTCACATTCCTGTAAAGTATAATAGTATACCTCTCACATTCCTGTAAAGTATAATAGTATACCTCTCACATTCCTGAAAACAAAGTATAATAGTATACATCTCACATTCCTGTACACAAAGTATAATAGTATACATCTCACATTCCTGTTAACAAAGTATAATAGTATACCTCTCACATTCCTGTACACAAAGTATAATAGTATACCTCTCACATTCCTGTAAACAAAGTATAATAGTATACCTCTCACATTCCTGTAAAGTATAATAGTATACCTCTCACATTCCTGTAAAGTATAATAGTATACCTCTCACATTCCTGTAAAGTATAATAGTATACCTCTCACATTCCTGTAAAGTATAATAGTATACCTCTCACATTCCTGAAAACAAAGTATAATAGTATACCTCTCACATTCCTGTAAACAAAGTATAATAGTATACCTCTCACATTCCTGTACACAAAGTATAATAGTATACCTCTCACATTCCTGTACACAAAGTATAATAGTATACCTCTCACATTCCTGTAAACAAAGTATAATAGTATACCTCTCACATTCCTGAAAACAAAGTATAATAGTATACCTCTCACATTCCTGTAAACAAAGTATAATAGTATACCTCTCACGTTCCTGTAAACAAAGTATAATAGTATACCTCTCACATTCCTGAAAACAAAGTATAATAGTATACCTCTCACATTCCTGAAAACAAAGTATAATAGTATACCTCTCACATTCCTGTACACAAAGTATAATAGTATACCTCTCACATTCCTGTAAAGTACAATAGTATACCTCTCACATTCCTGTAAAGTATAATAGTATACCTCTCACGTTCCTGTAAACAAAGTATAATAGTATACCTCTCACATTCCTGGAAACAAAGTATAATAGTATACCTCTCACATTCCTGTAAAGTATAATTGTATACCTCTCACATTCCTGTAAAGTATAATAGTATACCTCTCACATTCGTGTAAACAAAGTATAATAGTATACCTCTCACATTCCTGAAAACAAAGTATAATAGTATACCTCTCACATTCCTGTAAACAAAGTATAATAGTATACCTCTCACATTCCTGTAAACAAAGTATAATAGTATACCTCTCACATTCCTGTACACAAAGTATAATAGTGTACCTCTCACATTCCTGTAAACAAAGTATAATAGTATACCTCTCACATTCCTGTAAACAAAGTATAATAGTATACCTCTCACATTCCTGTAAAGTATAATAGTATACCTCTCACATTCCTGAAAACAAAGTATAATAGTATACCTCTCACATTCCTGTAAAGTATAATAGTATACCTCTCACATTCCTGAAAACAAAGTATAATAGTATACCTCTCACATTCCTGTAAACAAAGTATAATAGTATACCTCTCACATTCCTGTACACAAAGTATAATAGTATACCTCTCACATTCCTGAAAACAAAGTATAATAGTATACCTCTCACATTCCTAAAAACAAAGTATAATAGTATACCTCTCACATTCCTGTACACAAAGTATAATAGTATACCTCTCACATTCCTGTAAAGTATAATAGTATACCTCTCACATTCCTGTAAAGTATAATAGTATACCTCTCACATTCCTGAAAACAAAGTATAATAGTATACCTCTCACATTCCTGTAAACAAAGTATAATAGTATACCTCTCACATTCCTGTAAACAAAGTATAATAGTATACCTCTCACGTTCCTGTAAACAAAGTATAATAGTATACCTCTCACATTCCTGTAAACAAAGTATAATAGTATACCTCTCACATTCCTGTAAAGTATAATAGTATACCTCTCACATTCCTGTAAAGTATAATAGTATACCTCTCACATTCCTGAAAACAAAGTATAATAGTATACCTCTCACATTCCTGTAAACAAAGTATAATAGTATACCTCTCACATTCCTGTAAACAAAGTATAATAGTATACCTCTCACATTCCTGTACACAAAGTATAATAGTATACCTCTCACATTCCTGTACACAAAGTATAATAGTATACCTCTCACATTCCTGTAAACAAAGTATAATAGTATACCTCTCACATTCCTGTACACAAAGTATAATAGTATACCTCTCACATTCCTGTAAACAAAGTATAATAGTATACCTCTCACATTCCTGTAAACAAAGTATAATAGTATACCTCTCACATTCCTGTAAACAAAGTATAATAGTATACCTCTCACATCCCTGTAAACAAAGTATAATAGTATACCTCTCACATTCCTGTACACAAAGTATAATAGTATACCTCTCACATTCCTGTAAAGTACAATAGTATACCTCTCACATTCCTGTAAAGTATAATAGTATACCTCTCACATTCCTGTAAAGTATAATAGTATACCTCTCACATTCCTGAAAACAAAGTATAATAGCGTACCTCTCACATTCCTGTAAACAAAGTATAATAGTATACCTCTCACATACCTGTACACAAAGTATAATAGTATACTTCTCACGTTCCTGTAAAGTATAATAGTATACCTCTCACGTTCCTGTAAAGTATAATAATATACCCCTCACATTCCTGTACACAAAGTATAATAGTATACCTCTCACATTCCTGTAAAGTGTAATAGTATACCTCTCACATTCCTGTAAAGTATAATAGTATACCTCTCACGTTCCTGTAAAGTATAATAGTATACCTCTCACTTTCCTGTAAAGTATAATAGTATACCTCTCACATTCCTGTAAAGTATAATAGTATACCTCTCACATTCCTGAAAACAAAGTATAATAGTGTACCTCTCACATTCCTGTAAACAAAGTATAATGGTATACCTCTCACATTCCTGTAAACAAAGTATAATAGTATACCTCTCACATTCCTGTACAGAAAGTATAATAGTATACCTCTCACATTCCTGTAAAGTATAATAGTATACCTCTCACATTCCTGTAAAGTATAATAGTATACCTCTCACTTTCCTGTAAAGTATAATAGTATACCTCTCACATTCCTGTAAAGTATAATAGTATACCTCTCACATTCCTGTAAAGTATAATAGTATACCTCTCACATTCCTGTAAACAAAGTATAATAGTATACCTCTCACATTCCTGTACACAAAGTATAATAGTATACCTCTCACATTCCTGTAAACAAAGTATAATAGTATACCTCTCACATTCCTGTACACAAAGTATAATAGTATACCTCTCACATTCCTGTAAACAAAGTATAATAGTATACTAATAGTATACCTCTCACATTCCTGCAAACAAAGTATAATAGTATACCTCTCACATTCCTGTAAACAAAGTATAATAGTATACCTCTCACAGTCCTGTAAACAAAGTATAATAGTATACCTCTCACATTCCTGTAAACAAAGTATAATAGTATACCTCTCACATTCCTGTAAACAAAGTACAAAAGTATACCTCTCACATTCCTGTAAACAAAGTATAATAGTGTACCTCTCACATTCCTGTAAACAAACTATAATAGTATACCTCTCACATTCCTGACAACAAAGTATAATAGTATACCTCTCACATTCCTGTAAACAAAGTATAATAGTATACCTCTCACATTCCTGTAAACAAAGTATAATAGTGTACCTCTCACATTCCTGTAAACAAACTATAATAGTATACCTCTCACATTCCTGACAACAAAGTATAATAGTATACCTCTCACATTCCTGTAAACAAAGTATAATAGTATACCTCTCACATTCCTGACAACAAAGTATAATAGTATACCTCTCACATTCCTGTAAAGTATAATAGTATACCTCTCACATTCCTGTAAAGTATAATAGTATACCTCTCACATTCCTGAAAACAAAGTATAATAGTATACCTCTCACATTCCTGTAAAGTATAATAGTATACCTCTCACATTCCTGAAAACAAAGTATAATAGTATACCTCTCACATTCCTGTACACAAAGTATAATAGTATACCTGTAACGATCGGTGGGCGCAGAGAGTATCTGATTACCGGCGATCTGCAGTATCGCCGGAAATACAGATATATACCAGATTATAAGTGATCTGCAGTCTCACCGATAATCCGATATACAAACTAACCTCTGTTCGCCTGAGTAGAGTGTAGTGTTTTGGTGTAACAGTAACACTAGGAGGCCTAGGCCTCAGTGCAGCAAGGAGAACTGCACGGATTCCTTCCGCAGACCTGAGCTCTCCAAGGCGGGAGGAGTCAGACTGACAGTAGGAAGGAAAGTCCGAGAGTGACACTCAGGAAGAAGTGTCACTAACAGGACTGGGAACCGCCTCCAATCGTGAGGTCGGTTCTCGAGGTCAGACAAGCCAGGTCGTACACACACGGACAGATAAAGTACAAATACAGTAGGCAAAGGCGGAGTCAAAGTACAGGCAGGGTTCGGCAGCGGGGTATCAGATATATCGGGGTACAAAATCAGGAGGCAGAAACAAAGTCTAGGAACGAGCCGAGGTTCGGCAACAGAGTATCAGAAATATCGAGGTACAAGGTCAGAGTTCAGGAGGATAGTCGAGGCAGGCAAAAGTCATAACATATAATCACAATCAAACTAGTACTTTAGCTATCAAATATCTAGCTAAGTGTAGGATTACAGCTCCAGCTGGTCCCGGCACACTTCAGGATCTGACTACGGATCTGGGTGCTCCCACGTATGTGATCGCACGCCAGACAAAGAGCAAGTGAACAACCAGCAGTATATATACTCTAGGACCTTTCCAGGACCTCCCTAATTGCTGGTCCAATGAGAGCAGTGGAATTTGTCAGCTGACCCAGCTGGTCAGCCGACACCCTTCTAACTGCTATTTAAACTCTGCCTCTCTGCTCGCGCGCGTGTAAGTCTGAATCTTGGTGGACTATCAGTCCCAGCCACACCAGTACTGTCATGCAATGTATCTAGTGCGGGGGCCGCCTCTGATGCGGATTCCGCCGTTCCCAATGCGGATTCCGCCGCACTGCCTATGCGGCATGCAGCGTTTTTTCCGCGTTGTGACGCCATGCTGGACGCGGAAACAGCCGCCTCACCTTGAGAGACGGCGGCATTTCCGCGTTTCCTTACAGTACCCCCCCCCCCCCCCCCGAGGAGTGGACTCCGGACAACTCCTACCAGGTTTCTCGGGATGTAAGGCATGAAGCTCCCTCCTTAGCTCGTCTGCATGCATGCGTGAACCCGGTACCCACTGTCTCTCCTCAATGCCGTACCCTTTCCAATGTACGAGGTACTGTACCGAATTCTGTACCATGCGTGAATCCAATATCTTTTCTACCTTGTACTCAGGTTGGTCGTCCACCACCACAGGAGGAGGAGGAGTGGGACCCACATGGGCTGCTGGTTTAAGCAGGGATACGTGGAAGGACTTTACCTCACGCATGCTGGCGGGAAGATCAACGGAATACGTAACGTTGTTGATCTTCTTGGCCACTGAAAATGGACCCACAAACCTGGGGCCCAGTTTATCTGAGGGCTGTCTCAGGGTTAAGTGACGTGTGGACACCCAGACCAAGTCTCCTGGCTGGAACTTCCACTCCAATGAGCGTCTTTTGTCAGCCTGACCCTTTTGACTCTGGAATGCCCTTTCCAGATTACTCTTCACCTTCCCCCAGATGACTTTAAATGCCCTGTGCCAGGCTTCCAGGGTTGGAAACGGAGAGGAGGCAACTGGCAAGGGGGAAAACTTGGGCGATCTCCCCGTTACCACCTGAAAAGGCGAAAATCCGGAGGAGGAATTTCTCAAGTTATTTTGAGCAAATTCTGCGAAGGGCAAAAATCTGACCCAGTCGTCTTGTGCCTCCGCAACATAACATCTCAAAAATTGTTCTAGAGACTGATTTATCCTTTCAGTCTGGCCATTAGTCTGTGGGTGGTAGCCGGACGAGAAAGACAGCTTCATGCCCATTTGGTGGCAAAATGCCCTCCAGAATCTAGAAATGAATTGGACTCCCCTATCCGACACTATGTTTTCCGGAATGCCATGCAGCCGGAAAATGTGGATGATGAACAGGTCGGCCAATTCCTGAGCCGAGGGGAGTCCTTTCAAGGGCACGAAATGGGCCATCTTGCTGAAGCGGTCGACTACCACCCAAATGACCGACATGCCTTCAGACCTGGGGAGCTCACCCACGAAATCCATGGACAAGTGGGTCCATGGCTCACTCGGGGCGGGCAAAGGCTGTAAGGTACCGACAGGTGCCAGCCGGGAGGGTTTACTCTTAGCACATACTGCGCATTCCCTAACAAATTCCCTGCAATCAGCAGACAGGGAAGGCCACCAGGCACACCTGGCTACAAGATCCTGTGTTCTGGCAACTCCAGGATGTCCAGCATTTTTATGTGCGTGGAACATTTCAAGGATCTGAAGACGAAAGGGCAAGGGAATAAACATGACCCCTTCAGGCTTCCCTTCTGGGATGTCCTGCTGGAAGGGGCTCAACGTCTCCTTCCAGTCTTCCCAAGTATCAATTGCAGCCAGCACCAATTTTCGTGGAACAATCGTCTCAGGGACGGAGGCCTGTGCTGTTTCTGGCTCAAAGCACCTGGATAGCGCATCTGCCTTAGTATTCTTACTGCCCGGGGTGTACGTAATCACGAATGTGAACCTTGAAAAAAACAGGGACCATCGAGCCTGACGAGGGCTTAACCTCTTAGCCCCCTCGATGTATTCCAGATTCTTGTGGTCGGTAAAAACCGTGATAGTATGCTCCGCTCCTTCTAACCAATGACGCCATTCTTCAAAGGCTAGTTTAATGGCTAAGAGTTCCCTGTTGCCTATATCGTAGTTTCTCTCTGCTGGAGAGAATCTCCGAGAAAAATAGGCACATGGGTGCAATCTACCCTGTAAGCCTGAACGTTGAGACAGCACAGCCCCCACCCCGACTTCTGAGGCGTCTACCTCAACAATAAAAGGGAAGGAAGTGTCTACGTGTCTTAGTATGGGTGCTGTGCAGAACAGCTCCTTCAAGGTCGAAAATGCCTGTAGGGCCTCAGGCGACCAGTGAGTAGTATCCGCCCCTTTCCTAGTGAGACTGGTGAGAGGTGCAATAACGGTGGAGTACCCCTTTATGAACCTCCTATAATAGTTTGCAAAACCCAGAAAACGTTGCAACGACTTTAACCCCACCGGCTGAGGCCACTCCAGAACAGCGGATACCTTGGCAGGGTCCATAGACAGGCCCGAGGTGGAGATTATGTACCCCAGAAAGGCGACAGATGTAACTTCAAAAATACATTTTTCCAACTTGGCGTACAGCAGATTTTGTCTCAACTTGTTTAGCACAAATCTGACATGGACCCTGTGCTCGGAGAGGTTGTTGGAGTAAATTAGTATATCGTCAAGGTATACAAGCACAAACCTACCCAACACCTCCCTGAATATCTCGTTAATCAATTCCTGGAAGACGGCTGGCGCATTGCACAACCCGAAGGGCATCACTAAGTACTCGTAATGCCCATCGGGTGTGTTGAAGGCCGTCTTCCATTCATCGCCCTCTCTAATGCGGATCAGGTTGTATGCACCCCTCAGATCCAATTTTGAAAAGATCTTAGCGTCTGTGACCTGCGTGAATAAATCGTCTATTAATGGCAACAGATAACGATTCTTCACCGTGATTTTATTTAGGCCCCGATAATCGATGCAAGGTCGAAGACCTCCGTCTTTTTTCTTAACAAAAAAGAAACCGGCCCCTGCAGGCGAGCGGGAGG
Source organism: Hyperolius riggenbachi (assembly GCF_040937935.1). NCBI lineage: Eukaryota > Metazoa > Chordata > Amphibia > Anura > Hyperoliidae > Hyperolius > Hyperolius riggenbachi. Next base: position 5,778,642 of record NC_090647.1, read on the forward strand.
GGCGAATGAACCCCTTGGCCAGATTGTCACGGATGTACTCCTGCATAGCCACCTTCTCTGGTCCAGACAAATTATACAGGTGACCCCTAGGGGGCATACAACCGGCACGGAGATCGATGGGGCAATCGAAAGGGCGATGAGGAGGTAACCTATCAGCAGCCCTGGGACAGAATACATCCGAGAACTCGGAGTATTGCTCGGGAACACCCTCCACATGTACCTTGGTCTGACCTAATACCACTTTTCCTAGGCACTGTTGGGAACAGAAGTCTGACCAACTGGTTAATTGTCCTGTCGCCCAATTGATCTGTGGCGAATGAAGCTGCAGCCAAGGCATACCTAGGACAATGGTGGAGGTGGTCATATGTAACACAAAAAAACGTAAACTCTCCCTATGCAGTACCCCAGTAACGACTTCCACCTCTGGTGTCTGGGAGAGCGGACGGTCCCTTTGTAACGGGGAGTCGTCCACGGCAGTAACCTGGATAGGTGGTTTTACTGGGATGAGAGGAATGTCCAACTTCTCTGCAAATTCGGAACTCATGAAGTTAGCCGCGGAGCCTGAATCAATAAAGGCCTCTGTGGCTTCAGATTTGTCCCCCCATGTAATCGTACAGGGGAGGAGCAATCGTCTTTCTTTCAGGGGTGCGAGCTGGGCGCCTAGGGTGTCACCCCTTATCACTCCTAGGCGGTAGCGTTTCCCGGCTTATCCTTATTAGGCTTAATGAGACAGTCTCGTACCCTATGCCCCCCTTCACCACAGTATAAACATAGTTGTTCCGACAATCTCCGTCTTCTCTCCACTTGGGTCAACTTAGACCGACCAATTTGCATCGGCTCAGGTGGAGGCAAGACCGGAGATGATGAGACAGAAGGAGACGGAGTTACTAGGGGTGCAGCGGGAGGCACTGTGTAAGAGGTCGACCTAAGCCGATGACTGCCCCTAGTCTGTCTCTGATGGCGTAGCCTACGGTCGATTCGAATGGCCGATGAGATGGCCTCGTCGACTGTTTTGGGTTCGGGTTGGCTTAACATTAGGTCGGAGACCTCATCCGACAACCCAGACAGGAAGTAATCTAACAGGGCATAAGTGCCAAACCTGGCCGTAACTGACCACCTACGAAATTCGGCCGCGTAATCCTCGACTGGACCCCTGCCTTGCCGTAAAAGTTTGAGCTTCCGCTCAGAGGATGCAGCAAGGTCAGGGTCGTCGTAGATTACGGCCATGGCCTTAAAAAATTCCTCTACCGAGGTCAAAGCAGTATCGGTAGAAGGCAGGTTGTATGCCCATGACTGGGAGTCACCAGACAGCAAAGTTTTAATAAAGGTGACCCGTTGGGTCTCAGTCCCCGAGGATCGGGGTCTCAACTCGAAATACGATAACACTCTACTCCTGAAATTCCGGAAGTCAGACTTGTGGCCGGAAAATTTATCAGGTACAGGCATACGTATGTCAGTACTAGGAGAGGATCGCACTGAATCAACTGACGTCTGGAGGGTTTGCACAGAGCCTGACAGGACATCAATCATAGTCTTGTGGCTACCCAGCACTTGGTTGATGTTTTCCACCAAAGTGGCAAGTGCGCCCAGACGGTCAGTATGTGCGTCCATTTGCATTTTTGGGTCTGGCGTTCTGTAACGATCGGTGGGCGCAGAGAGTATCTGATTACCGGCGATCTGCAGTATCGCCGGAAATACAGATATATACCAGATTATAAGTGATCTGCAGTCTCACCGATAATCCGATATACAAACTAACCTCTGTTCGCCTGAGTAGAGTGTAGTGTTTTGGTGTAACAGTAACACTAGGAGGCCTAGGCCTCAGTGCAGCAAGGAGAACTGCACGGATTCCTTCCGCAGACCTGAGCTCTCCAAGACGGGAGGAGTCAGACTGACAGTAGGAAGGAAAGTCCGAGAGTGACACTCAGGAAGAAGTGTCACTAACAGGACTGGGAACCGCCTCCAATCGTGAGGTCGGTTCTCGAGGTCAGACAAGCCAGGTCGTACACACACGGACAGATAAAGTACAAATACAGTAGGCAAAGGCGGAGTCAAAGTACAGGCAGGGTTCGGCAGCGGGGTATCAGATATATCGGGGTACAAAATCAGGAGGCAGAAACAAAGTCTAGGAACGAGCCGAGGTTCGGCAACAGAGTATCAGAAATATCGAGGTACAAGGTCAGAGTTCAGGAGGATAGTCGAGGCAGGCAAAAGTCATAACATATAATCACAATCAAACTAGTACTTTAGCTATCAAATATCTAGCTAAGTGTAGGATTACAGCTCCAGCTGGTCCCGGCACACTTCAGGATCTGACTACGGATCTGGGTGCTCCCACGTATGTGATCGCACGCCAGACAAAGAGCAAGTGAACAACCAGCAGTATATATACTCTAGGACCTTTCCAGGACCTCCCTAATTGCTGGTCCAATGAGAGCAGTGGAATTTGTCAGCTGACCCAGCTGGTCAGCCGACACCCTTCTAACTGCTATTTAAACTCTGCCTCTGTGCTCGCGCGCGTGTAAGTCTGAATCTTGGTGGACTATCAGTCCCAGCCACACCAGTACTGTCATGCAATGTATCTAGTGCGGGGGCCGCCTCTGATGCGGATTCCGCCGTTCCCAATGCGGATTCCGCCACACTGCCTATGCGGCATGCAGCGTTTTTTCCGCGTTGTGACGCCATGCTGGACGCGGAAACAGCCGCCTCACCTTGAGAGACGGCGGCATTTCCGCGTTTCCTTACAATACCTCTCACATTCCTGTACACAAAGTATAATAGTATACCTCTCACATTCCTGAAAACAAAGTATAATAGTATACCTCTCACATTCCTAAAAACAAAGTATAATAGTATACCTCTCACATTCCTGTACACAAAGTATAATAGTATACCTCTCACATTCCTGTAAAGTATAATAGTATACCTCTCACATTCCTGTAAAGTATAATAGTATACCTCTCACATTCCTGAAAACAAAGTATAATAGTATACCTCTCACATTCCTGTAAACAAAGTATAATAGTATACCTCTCACATTCCTGTACACAAAGTATAATAGTATACCTCTCACATTCCTGTACACAAAGTATAATAGTATACCTCTCACATTCCTGTACACAAAGTATAATAGTGTACTTCTCACGTTCCTGTAAAGTATAATAGTATACCTCTCACGTTCCTGTAAAGTATAATAATATACCTCTCACATTCCTGTACACAAAGTATAATAGTATACCTCTCACATTCCTGTAAAGTATAATAGTATACCTCTCACATTCCTGTAAAGTATAATAGTATACCTCTCACGTTCCTGTAAAGTATAATAGTATACCTCTCACATTCCTGTAAAGTATAATAGTATACCTCTCACATTCCTGTAAAGTATAATAGTATACCTCTCACATTCCTGTAAAGTATAATAGTATACCTCTCACATTCCTGAAAACAAAGTATAATAGTGTACCTCTCACATTCCTGTAAACAAAGTATAATAGTATACCTCTCACATTCCAGTAAACAAAGTATAATAGTATACCTCTCACATTCCTGTACAGAAAGTATAATAGTATACCTCTCACATTCCTGTAAAGTATAATAGTATACCTCTCACATTCCTGTAAAGTATAATAGTATACCTCTCACTTTCCTGTAAAGTATAATAGTATACCTCTCACATTCCTGTAAAGTATAATAGTATACCTCTCACATTCCTGTAAAGTATAATAGTATACCTCTCACATTCCTGTACACAAAGTATAATAGTATACCTCTCACATTCCTGTACACAAAGTATAATAGTATACCTCTCACATTCCTGTAAACAAAGTATAATAGTATACCTCTCACATTCCTGTACACAAAGTATAATAGTATACCTCTCACATTCCTGTAAACAAAGTATAATAGTATACCTCTCACATTCCTGCAAACAAAGTATAATAGTATACCTCTCACATTCCTGTAAACAAAGTATAATAGTATACCTCTCACAGTCCTGTAAACAAAGTATAATAGTATACCTCTCACATTCCTGTAAACAAAGTATAATAGTATACCTCTCACATTCCTGTAAACAAAGTACAAAAGTATACCTCTCACATTCCTGTAAACAAAGTATAATAGTATACCTCTCACATTCCTGTAAACAAACTATAATAGTATACCTCTCACATTCCTGACAACAAAGTATAATAGTATACCTCTCACATTCCTGTAAACAAAGTATAATAGTATACCTCTCACATTCCTGTAAAGTATAATAGTATACCTCTCACATTCCTGAAAACAAAGTATAATAGTATACCTCTCACATTCCTGTAAAGTATAATAGTATACCTCTCACATTCCTGAAAACAAAGTATAATAGTATACCTCTCACATTCCTGTAAACAAAGTATAATTGTCAGGGGCCTGAATGGAGAAACAGGGTTTGACCACAGTTTGCAGTATACAGACACTGGAACCAGGAATTAAGGTGCAAAAATAATGTTTTATTGCAAATGCAATAATGCAAGCATACATACAAGCGTGAATGTAAATACCATACCACATATGCACAGCACACAATATATACACAAATAACCCGGGAAGCAGTGACAAAATATATATATATATAACACCTAACTATCTAACTATCTATTTACAAACGGTGTGCACGAGATATATATGTACAAGCAATGATATACAACAACGCGGTATCAAAAGGAGCAGGCAAAGACAGGTCAAAACGGAATAAAGTCAGCAACAGGTAATCAGATACATACAAGGTACAGAGGAGTAAGCATAAGCAGAGTCAGGACAAGCAGAGGTTCAGTAGCAGATAATCAGATCACAGGGCAGGGTACAAGAAACCAGGTATCAGGAACAGGGGTGACCAGAGACTCAGACCTGTAACAAGGAAGTTCTGGCAATGACTTGCAGGAAGAGGCAGACTTATATAGTCCATGTAATAGGAAGCATCTGGTGGTAATTGCTCAGAGACACATTAGAGGCCTCTGCAGGCCATACAAAGAACTGCAAGTCCTTAAATGTAATGATAAGCCACCTGCTGGTGGATAGTGGAAGTCCAGGGCAGTCCAACTCAATACCACCACCAGCAGGCAGGAGATGATACAGTATGAATCGTAACAGTACCCCCCCCTGAAGGAGCGGCCTCAGGACGCTCCACAGTGTCTTTAGAAAATGTCCACCAGGGTCCCACAAGAGGGCAGACAACCCAAACATTGGCCAGGTGGGTCGCAGAGGCCAAGCTTGGGAGGGCAGGGAGGGAAAACACTTTAAAAACTTGGTCTTTGGATGTTGTAACATAAGCTGTAAACGTCCAGGCAGGATGGCAAGTTGGATAAAAGACTGTACAACATCAGGCAGGACCCAAAAAGCAGCAACAAATACAGGAGGCAGTAAAAGGCAAACCTGGGTGGGCAGGGAGGGAAATAATGCCAACCAAATCCAGACCAGCATCTTTTGGACAGAGAGCAATGTAGAAAACAGGATCTCAGGAAACTGGAGGATATCAGACAAGGTATCAGGCTGGACCGGAGACTGGCAGGCATAAGGCTTGGCAGGAGACTGGACAGGACCATTAGGCTGAGCAGGTGACTGGACAGGATCATCAGGCTGAGCAGAAGGCTGGACAGGATCATCAGTCTGAGCAGAAGGCTGGACAGGATCATCAGTCTGAGCAGAAGGCTGGACAGGATCATCAGTCTGAGCAGAAGGCTGGACGGGAAACTGGCAGGCACCAACAGGCTTGGCAGGAGACTGGCAGGCATCAACAGGCTTGGCAGGAAACTGGCATGCATCATCAGGCTGAGGAGGAGACTGGACAGGATCAGAGTGGACAACAGGTTGGCAGGTCTCAGACAGAGCAGGAAACTGGCAGACATCAGGCGCTGCAGCAGGCTTGGTACCAACAGGGCAGACAGCAGTCTTGGAAGCATCAGGAGCGTTGATAACAGGAGTCTCTAGTGGTTGGGCAACAGCAAAAGTCTGTGAAGGCTGGGCCGCAGCAGAAATCTGTGGAGGCTGGGCAGCAGCAGAAATCTGTGGAGGCTGGGCAGCAGCAGAAATCTGTGGAGGCTGGGCAGCAGCAGAAATCTGTGGAGGCTGGGCAGCAGCAGAAATCTGTGGAGGCTGGGCAGCAGCAGACATCTGTGGAGGCTGGGCAGCAGCAGACATCTGTGGAGGCTGGGCAGCAGCAGACATCTGTGGAGGCTGGGCAGCAGCAGACATCTGTGGAGGCTGGGCAGCAGCAGACATCTGTAGAAGCTGGGCAGCAGCAGACATCTGTGGAGGCTGGGCAGCAGCAGACATCTGTGGAGGCTGGGCAGCAGCAGAAGTCTGTGGAGGCTGGGCAGCAGCAGAAGTCTGTGGAGGCTGGGCAGCAGCAAAAGTCTGTGGAGACTGGGCAGCAGCAAAAGTCTGTGGAGACTGGGCAGCAACAAAAGTCTGTGGAGACTGGGCAGCAGCAAAAGTCTGTGGAGACTGAGAAGCAGATTGCATAACATCAGGTGAAACAAAAGGCAGGAAAACTTCAGGCAGGTTAACAGGTTGGGAAACTTCAGACAGGGCAACAGGCTCAGTAGTTTCAGGCAGGGCAACATCCTGCATAACTTCATGGATCTGGACCTTTGGCTTAGTACTTGGCTGGGCCGTTGGCTGAGCGCATGGCTGAACCGTTGGCTGAGCGCTTGACTGGACCTTTGGCTGAGACCCTGATACAGTTTGTGTGAGTTGGCACTGAGACTGTGCGGACTGGGCCTGTGCGAGCTGGAACTGAAACTGAGTGGGCAGGATACTAGATTGAAATTCTGTAGGCTGTATGCCGTTTTCTGCAGACTGGATGCAACACTCTCCAGACTGTGAGCAGGATTCTGCAGGTTGACTAGAAGTCTCTGCAGACTGGAGGCAATATTCTGCAGACTGGATGCAACACTCTCCAGACTGTGAGCAGGATTCTGCAGGTTGACTAGAAGTCTCTGCAGACTGGAGGCAATATTCTGCAGACTGGGAACATAGTTCTGCAGACTGGATGCAAAGCTCTGCAGACTGTGAGCAGGATTCTGCAGGCTGTTTTGAAGTCTCTGTAGGTTGGAAGTGAGGTTCTGCAGACTGAGCACAAGGCTCTGCAGATGGAGGCAAAGTCTCTGCAGGCTGGAGGTAAGGCTCTGTAGACAAACACACGGCTGGACTGGATTCTGGAGCATACCAAGTCTGCAAGAGCTGTGAGAGGAAGGCAAGAGTTTGTATAACAGGTGTCACCAAAACATTAACCAGAGGCTGCATCAGACAGGAGTTGGATGGAGGCTGCACAGGAGGTAAGATGACTGGAGGCTGCACAGGAGGTAAGATGACTGGAGGCTGCACAGGAGGTAAGATGACTGGAGGCTGCACAGGAGGTAAGATGACTGGAGGCTGCACAGGAGGTGAGTTAACTGGAGGCTGCACAGGAGATGAGTTGACTGGAGGCTGTACAGGAGATGAGATGACTGGAGGCTGCACAGGAGGTAAGATGACTGGAGGCTGCACAGGAGGTGTGATGACTGGAGTAATGGAAGCTGTAGGAAAGTATTTGCGTCTAGTCCTGGTGATCACTCTGGAAACTGGAACAGCAGGCTTATTAGATGTAGCTGGATACTGCCAGGACCAGGGTGTGGACCTGATAGCGGTTTGCAAGGGTGCTGATTTTACAGGTTTTTTAACTATTGCAGGTTCTGAGTTCTGGACACAAGAAGAGATACATGGAGAATGAGCAGAAGGAGGAGAGTGGAAACAGGAAGAAAGGATTTCACGCCAGGCAGTAATCAACATAGAAGCAAATTCACGCTTACAGAGCTTATGCAGCATCAATGACTCAGTTGCACGAACACAGGCAGACACATACAATTCCCCCTTCTCAAAGTAAGATTCATAAAACCCTTGTTTGTCTCTCTTTAAATAACCATATAAGTGATTAATCTGATCAGAGTTAAAAATGAAATCAAATTGTTTTGTAATGGGTGATTGGCATTTAAGCTGTTTAGTGGCTGTGGACTGAGGATTCTGAATGTGACGGACATTCGGAGGGTTAACTGAAGAATTTATTACTTGCAGGACTTCTAAATAGGCAGCAATTAAGGCAGAAGCGGATTCATACTTGCAAAGCCTATGCGCAATCAATGTCTCAGTTGCACGTATACAGGCAGACACAAAACCTTCACTTTTGTCACAGTAATACTTAATAAATCCTTCTCTATCCTTTCTCAGAAAATCAAACAAATCATCAATCAGTTCAGAGTCAAAAATAAAATTAAATTCTTCTTTGCTGGGAGACTGACTTTGCAGCTGTTTAACTGCAGTGGACTGGGAGTGAGTGGCATTCAGAGGGTTAACAGGAGGTATGCATAATAACAAGATTTCTGAATATGCATTGATCAAAGCATGGGCTGACTCAGGCTTACATTTTCTGTCAGACAACAGATTCTCGACTGCACATTTACACCCCCTTACAAACTCAAAGCTTTGTCTTTTATAGAATTCAAAAAAGGCATTTTTGTCTCTCTTTAAATAATTGAAATACATGTTCACTTGTTCTGAGGTAAAATCAACCTGAACTGGATTCACAACAGGTGAGGTAAGGGTTGTGGAACCTGCAGAGATAATCTTCTGCCAAGCGTTTAACAGAAGGGAGGCTTTCCCATACTTGCATATTCCCTGAGTGATCAGGGACTGGAGGGAATCTATGCAAGCCTGCACGGTCTGTTTACCTTTGTTTGAGTAATGATCAAGAAAATATTCCCTGTCATCCTCAAACAAGTTAATCAGAGCTTCTATGGCAGAATTGTCAAAAGGTGGATCATAATCACTGACTATACCTTGGTCAGAATCAGGTTGCATGCAAATATTTGTCATTTTGGGGTATGCAAGATCATTCCAGATCCTGGCTAAACTTTCAATATCTTCTGTACGAATTATTCCTAATTTGACATAACTATATGTCTGGCTAATCAACTGTTGCAATTCAGCTTTAGAGAAATCAGCAAAATCTGCACGACACTCAGCTTCATCCTCATCAGCAAGCAATGCATAATAATCAATTTGTTGCAGATCCATTTTTGGACAGAACAGCCAGGTATCAGTGTGCAGTATAGCTGCAGTGGTCAGTGTATATATGGCCAGAACTTACTGTCAGGGGCCTGAATGGAGAAACAGGGTTTGACCACAGTTTGCAGTATACAGACACTGGAACCAGGAATTAAGGTGCAAAAATAATGTTTTATTGCAAATGCAATAATGCAAGCATACATACAAGCGTGAATGTAAATACCATACCACATATGCACAGCACACAATATATACACAAATAACCCGGGAAGCAGTGACAAAATATATATATATAACACCTAACTATCTAACTATCTATTTACAAACGGTGTGCACGAGATATATATGTACAAGCAATGATATACAACAACGCGGTATCAAAAGGAGCAGGCAAAGACAGGTCAAAACGGAATAAAGTCAGCAACAGGTAATCAGATACATACAAGGTACAGAGGAGTAAGCATAAGCAGAGTCAGGACAAGCAGAGGTTCAGTAGCAGATAATCAGATCACAGGGCAGGGTACAAGAAACCAGGTATCAGGAACAGGGGTGACCAGAGACTCAGACCTGTAACAAGGAAGTTCTGGCAATGACTTGCAGGAAGAGGCAGACTTATATAGTCCATGTAATAGGAAGCATCTGGTGGTAATTGCTCAGAGACACATTAGAGGCCTCTGCAGGCCATACAAAGAACTGCAAGTCCTTAAATGTAATGATAAGCCACCTGCTGGTGGATAGTGGAAGTCCAGGGCAGTCCAACTCAATACCACCACCAGCAGGCAGGAGATGATACAGTATGAATCGTAACAATAATAGTATACCTCTCACATTCCTGTACACAAAGTATAATAGTATACCTCTCACATTCCTGTACACAAAGTATAATAGTATACCTCTCACATTCCTGAAAACAAAGTATAATAGTATACCTCTCACATTCCTAAAAACAAAGTATAATAGAATACCTCTCACATTCCTGTACACAAAGTATAATAGTATACCTCTCACATTCCTGTAAAGTATAATAGTATACCTCTCACATTCCTGTAAAGTATAATAGTATACCTCTCACATTCCTGAAAACAAAGTATAATAGTATACCTCTCACATTCCTGTACACAAAGTATAATAGTATACCTCTCACATTCCTGTAAACAAAGTATAATAGTATACCTCTCACGTTCCTGTAAACAAAGTATAATAGTATACCTCTCACATTCCTGTAAACAAAGTATAATAGTATACCTCTCACATTCCTGTAAAGTATAATAGTATACCTCTCACATTCCTGTAAAGTATAATAGTATACCTCTCACATTCCTGAAAACAAAGTATAATAGTATACCTCTCACATTCCTGTAAACAAAGTATAATAGTATACCTCTCACATTCCTGTACACAAAGTATAATAGTATACCTCTCACATTCCTGTACACAAAGTATAATAGTATACCTCTCACATTCCTGTACACAAAGTATAATAGTATACTTCTCACGTTCCTGTAAAGTATAATAGTATACCTCTCACGTTCCTGTAAAGTACAATAATATACCTCTCACATTCCTGTACACAAAGTATAATAGTATACCTCTCACATTCCTGTAAAGTATAATAGTATACCTCTCACATTCCTGTAAAGTATAATAGTATACCTCTCACGTTCCTGTAAAGTATAATAGTATACCTCTCACATTCCTGTAAAGTATAATAGTATACCTCTCACATTCCTGTAAAGTATAATAGTATACCTCTCACATTCCTGTAAAGTATAATAGTATACCTCTCACATTCCTGAAAACAAAGTATAATAGTATACCTCTCACATTCCTGTACACAAAGTATAATAGTATACCTCTCACATTCCTGTAAACAAAGTATAATAGTATACCTCTCACATTCCTGTAAACAAAGTATAATAGTGTACCTCTCACATTCCTGTAAACAAAGTATAATAGTATACCTCTCACATTCCTGTAAACAAAGTATAATAGTATACCTCTCACATTCCTGTACACAAAGTATAATAGTATACCTCTCACATTATTGTAAAGTATAATAGTATACCTCTCACATTCCTGTAAAGTATAATAGTATACCTCTCACTTTCCTGTAAAGTATAATAGTATACCTCTCACATTCCTGAAAACAAAGTATAATAGTATACCTCTCACAGTCCTGTAAACAAAGTATAATAGTATACCTCTCACATTCCTGTAAACAAAGTATAATAGTATGCCTCTCACATTCCTGTAAACAAAGTACAAAAGTATACCTCTCACATTCCTGTAAACAAAGTATAATAGTATACCTCTCACATTCCTGTAAACAAACTATAATAGTATACCTCTCACATTCCTGACAACAAAGTATAATAGTATACCTCTCACATTCCTGTAAACAAAGAATAATAGTATACCTCTCACATTCCTGTAAAGTATAATAGTATACCTCTCACATTCCTGAAAACAAAGTATAATAGTATACCTCTCACATTCCTGTAAAGTATAATAGTATACCTCTCACATTCCTGAAAACAAAGTATAATAGTATACCTCTCACATTCCTGTAAACAAAGTATAATAGTATACCTCTCACATTCCTGTACACAAAGTATAATAGTATACCTCTCACATTCCTGTACACAAAGTATAATAGTATACCTCTCACATTCCTGAAAACAAAGTATAATAGTATACCTCTCACATTCCTAAAAACAAAGTATAATAGTATACCTCTCACATTCCTGTACACAAAGTATAATAGTATACCTCTCACATTCCTGTAAAGTATAATAGTATACCTCTCACATTCCTGTAAAGTATAATAGTATACCTCTCACATTCCTGAAAACAAAGTATAATAGTATACCTCTCACATTCCTGTAAACAAAGTATAATAGTATACCTCTCACATTCCTGTAAACAAAGTATAATAGTATACCTCTCACGTTCCTGTAAACAAAGTATAATAGTATACCTCTCACATTCCTGTAAACAAAGTATAATAGTATACCTCTCACATTCCTGTAAAGTATAATAGTATACCTCTCACATTCCTGTAAAGTATAATAGTATACCTCTCACATTCCTGAAAACAAAGTATAATAGTATACCTCTCACATTCCTGTAAACAAAGTATAATAGTATACCTCTCACATTCCTGTACACAAAGTATAATAGTTTACCTCTCACATTCCTGTACACAAAGTATAATAGTATACCTCTCACATTCCTGTACACAAAGTATAATAGTATACTTCTCACGTTCCTGTAAAGTATAATAGTATACCTCTCACGTTCCTGTAAAGTATAATAGTATACCTCTCACATTCCTGTAAAGTATAATAGTATACCTCTCACATTCCTGTAAAGTATAATAGTATACCTCTCACATTCCTGAAAACAAAGTATAATAGTATACCTCTCACATTCCTGAAAACAAAGTATAATAGTATACCTCTCACATTCCTGAAAACAAAGTATAATAGTATACCTCTCACATTCCTGTACACAAAGTATAATAGTATACCTCTCACATTCCTGTAAACAAAGTATAATAGTATACCTCTCACATTCCTGTACACAAAGTATAATAGTATACCTCTCACATTCCTGTACACAAAGTATAATAGTATACCTCTCACATTCCTGTACACAAAGTATAATAGTATACTTCTCACGTTCCTGTAAAGTATAATAGTATACCTCTCACGTTCCTGTAAAGTACAATAATATACCTCTCACATTCCTGTACACAAAGTATAATAGTATACCTCTCACATTCCTGTAAAGTATAATAGTATACCTCTCACATTCCTGTAAAGTATAATAGTATACCTCTCACGTTCCTGTAAAGTATAATAGTATACCTCTCACGTTCCTGTAAAGTATAATAGTATACCTCTCACATTCCTGTAAAGTATAATAGTATACCTCTCACATTCCTGTAAAGTATAATAGTATACCTCTCACATTCCTGTAAAGTATAATAGTATACCTCTCACATTCCTGAAAACAAAGTATAATAGTATACCTCTCACATTCCTGTACACAAAGTATAATAGTATACCTCTCACATTCCTGTAAACAAAGTATAATAGTATACCTCTCACATTCCTGTACACAAAGTATAATAGTATACCTCTCACATTCCTGTACACAAAGTATAATAGTATACCTCTCACATTCCTGTACACAAAGTATAATAGTATACTTCTCACGTTCCTGTAAAGTATAATAGTATACCTCTCACGTTCCTGTAAAGTACAATAATATACCTCTCACATTCCTGTACACAAAGTATAATAGTATACCTCTCACATTCCTGTAAAGTATAATAGTATACCTCTCACATTCCTGTAAAGTATAATAGTATACCTCTCACGTTCCTGTAAAGTATAATAGTATACCTCTCACATTCCTGTAAAGTATAATAGTATACCTCTCACATTCCTGTAAAGTATAATAGTATACCTCTCACATTCCTGTAAAGTATAATAGTATACCTCTCACATTCCTGAAAACAAAGTATAATAGTATACCTCTCACATTCCTGTACACAAAGTATAATAGTATACCTCTCACATTCCTGTAAACAAAGTATAATAGTATACCTCTCACATTCCTGTAAACAAAGTATAATAGTGTACCTCTCACATTCCTGTAAACAAAGTATAATAGTATACCTCTCACATTCCTGTAAACAAAGTATAATAGTATACCTCTCACATTCCTGTACACAAAGTATAATAGTATACCTCTCACATTCTTGTAAAGTATAATAGTATACCTCTCACATTCCTGTAAAGTATAATAGTATACCTCTCACTTTCCTGTAAAGTATAATAGTATACCTCTCACATTCCTGAAAACAAAGTATAATAGTATACCTCTCACAGTCCTGTAAACAAAGTATAATAGTATACCTCTCACATTCCTGTAAACAAAGTATAATAGTATACCTCTCACATTCCTGTAAACAAAGTACAAAAGTATACCTCTCACATTCCTGTAAACAAAGTACAAAAGTATACCTCTCACATTCCTGAAAACAAAGTATAATAGTATACCTCTCACAGTCCTGTAAACAAAGTATAATAGTATACCTCTCACATTCCTGAAAACAAAGTATAATAGTATACCTCTCACAGTCCTGTAAACAAAGTATAATAGTATACCTCTCACATTCCTGTAAACAAAGTATAATAGTATACCTCTCACATTCCTGTAAACAAAGTATAATAGTATACCTCTCACATTCCTGAAAACAAAGTATAATAGTATACCTCTCACATTCCTGTAAACAAAGTACAAAAGTATACCTCTCACATTCCTGTAAACAAAGTATAATAGTATACCTCTCACATTCCTGTAAACAAACTATAATAGTATACCTCTCACATTCCTGACAACAAAGTATAATAGTATACCTCTCACATTCCTGTAAACAAAGTATAATAGTATACCTCTCACATTCCTGTAAAGTATAATAGTATACCTCTCACATTCCTGAAAATAAAGTATAATAGTATACCTCTCACATTCCTGTAAAGTATAATAGTATACCTCTCACATTCCTGAAAACAAAGTATAATAGTATACCTCTCACATTCCTGTAAACAAAGTATAATAGTATACCTCTCACATTCCTGTACACAAAGTATAATAGTATACCTCTCACATTCCTGTACACAAAGTATAATAGTATACCTCTCACATTCCTGAAAACAAAGTATAATAGTATACCTCTCACATTCCTAAAAACAAAGTATAATAGTATACCTCTCACATTCCTGTACACAAAGTATAATAGTATACCTCTCACATTCCTGTAAAGTATAATAGTATACCTCTCACATTCCTGTAAAGTATAATAGTATACCTCTCACATTCCTGAAAACAAAGTATAATAGTATACCTCTCACATTCCTGTAAACAAAGTATAATAGTATACCTCTCACATTCCTGTAAACAAAGTATAATAGTATACCTCTCACGTTCCTGTAAACAAAGTATAATAGTATACCTCTCACATTCCTGTAAACAAAGTATAATAGTATACCTCTCACATTCCTGTAAAGTATAATAGTATACCTCTCACATTCCTGTAAAGTATAATAGTATACCTCTCACATTCCTGAAAACAAAGTATAATAGTATACCTCTCACATTCCTGTAAACAAAGTATAATAGTATACCTCTCACATTCCTGTACACAAAGTATAATAGTTTACCTCTCACATTCCTGTACACAAAGTATAATAGTATACCTCTCACATTCCTGTACACAAAGTATAATAGTATACTTCTCACGTTCCTGTAAAGTATAATAGTATACCTCTCACGTTCCTGTAAAGTACAATAATATACCTCTCACATTCCTGTACACAAAGTATAATAGTATACCTCTCACATTCCTGTAAAGTATAATAGTATACCTCTCACATTCCTGTAAAGTATAATAGTATACCTCTCACGTTCCTGTAAAGTATAATAGTATACCTCTCACATTCCTGTAAAGTATAATAGTATACCTCTCACATTCCTGTAAAGTATAATAGTATACCTCTCACATTCCTGTAAAGTATAATAGTATACCTCTCACATTCCTGAAAACAAAGTATAATAGTATACCTCTCACATTCCTGTACACAAAGTATAATAGTATACCTCTCACATTCCTGTAAACAAAGTATAATAGTATACCTCTCACATTCCTGTAAACAAAGTATAATAGTGTACCTCTCACATTCCTGTAAACAAAGTATAATAGTATACCTCTCACATTCCTGTAAACAAAGTATAATAGTATACCTCTCACATTCCTGTAAACAAAATATAATAGTATACCTCTCACATTCCTGACAACAAAGTATAATAGTATACCTCTCACATTCCTGTAAACAAAGTATAATAGTATACCTCTCACATTCCTGTAAAGTATAATAGTATACCTCTCACATTCCTGAAAACAAAGTATAATAGTATACCTCTCACATTCCTGTAAAGTATAATAGTATACCTCTCACATTCCTGAAAACAAAGTATAATAGTATACCTCTCACATTCCTGTAAACAAAGTATAATAGTATACCTCTCACATCCCTGTACACAAAGTATAATAGTATACCTCTCACATTCCTGTACACAAAGTATAATAGTATACCTCTCACATTCCTGAAAACAAAGTATAATAGTATACCTCTCACATTCCTAAAAACAAAGTATAATAGTATACCTCTCACATTCCTGTACACAAAGTATAATAGTATACCTCTCACATTCCTGTAAAGTATAATAGTATACCTCTCACATTCCTGTAAAGTATAATAGTATACCTCTCACATTCCTGAAAACAAAGTATAATAGTATACCTCTCACATTCCTGTAAACAAAGTATAATAGTATACCTCTCACATTCCTGTAAACAAAGTATAATAGTATACCTCTCACGTTCCTGTAAACAAAGTATAATAGTATACCTCTCACATTCCTGTAAACAAAGTATAATAGTATACCTCTCACATTCCTGTAAAGTATAATAGTATACCTCTCACATTCCTGTAAAGTATAATAGTATACCTCTCACATTCCTGAAAACAAAGTATAATAGTATACCTCTCACATTCCTGTAAACAAAGTATAATAGTATACCTCTCACATTCCTGTACACAAAGTATAATAGTTTACCTCTCACATTCCTGTACACAAAGTATAATAGTATACCTCTCACATTCCTGTACACAAAGTATAATAGTATACTTCTCACGTTCCTGTAAAGTATAATAGTATACCTCTCACATTCCTGTAAAGTACAATAATATACCTCTCACATTCCTGTACACAAAGTATAATAGTATACCTCTCACATTCCTGTAAAGTATAATAGTATACCTCTCACATTCCTGTAAAGTATAATAGTATACCTCTCACGTTCCTGTAAAGTATAATAGTATACCTCTCACATTCCTGTAAAGTATAATAGTATACCTCTCACATTCCTGTAAAGTATAATAGTATACCTCTCACATTCCTGTAAAGTATAATAGTATACCTCTCACATTCCTGAAAACAAAGTATAATAGTATACCTCTCACATTCCTGTACACAAAGTATAATAGTATACCTCTCACATTCCTGTAAACAAAGTATAATAGTATACCTCTCACATTCCTGTAAACAAAGTATAATAGTGTACCTCTCACATTCCTGTAAACAAAGTATAATAGTATACCTCTCACATTCCTGTAAACAAAGTATAATAGTATACCTCTCACATTCCTGTACACAAAGTATAATAGTATACCTCTCACATTCCTGTAAACAAAATATAATAGTATACCTCTCACATTCCTGACAACAAAGTATAATAGTATACCTCTCACATTCCTGTAAACAAAGTATAATAGTATACCTCTCACATTCCTGTAAAGTATAATAGTATACCTCTCACATTCCTGAAAACAAAGTATAATAGTATACCTCTCACATTCCTGTAAAGTATAATAGTATACCTCTCACATTCCTGAAAACAAAGTATAATAGTATACCTCTCACATTCCTGTAAACAAAGTATAATAGTATACCTCTCACATTCCTGTACACAAAGTATAATAGTATACCTCTCACATTCCTGTACACAAAGTATAATAGTATACCTCTCACATTCCTGAAAACAAAGTATAATAGTATACCTCTCACATTCCTAAAAACAAAGTATAATAGTATACCTCTCACATTCCTGTACACAAAGTATAATAGTATACCTCTCACATTCCTGTAAAGTATAATAGTATACCTCTCACATTCCTGTAAAGTATAATAGTATACCTCTCACATTCCTGAAAACAAAGTATAATAGTATACCTCTCACATTCCTGTAAACAAAGTATAATAGTATACCTCTCACATTCCTGTAAACAAAGTATAATAGTATACCTCTCACGTTCCTGTAAACAAAGTATAATAGTATACCTCTCACATTCCTGTAAACAAAGTATAATAGTATACCTCTCACATTCCTGTAAAGTATAATAGTATACCTCTCACATTCCTGTAAAGTATAATAGTATACCTCTCACATTCCTGAAAACAAAGTATAATAGTATACCTCTCACATTCCTGTAAACAAAGTATAATAGTATACCTCTCACATTCCTGTACACAAAGTATAATAGTTTACCTCTCACATTCCTGTACACAAAGTATAATAGTATACCTCTCACATTCCTGTACACAAAGTATAATAGTATACTTCTCACGTTCCTGTAAAGTATAATAGTATACCTCTCACGTTCCTGTAAAGTATAATAGTATACCTCTCACATTCCTGTAAAGTATAATAGTATACCTCTCACATTCCTGTAAAGTATAATAGTATACCTCTCACATTCCTGAAAACAAAGTATAATAGTATACCTCTCACATTCCTGAAAACAAAGTATAATAGTATACCTCTCACATTCCTGAAAACAAAGTATAATAGTATACCTCTCACATTCCTGTACACAAAGTATAATAGTATACCTCTCACATTCCTGTAAACAAAGTATAATAGTATACCTCTCACATTCCTGTACACAAAGTATAATAGTATACCTCTCACATTCCTGTACACAAAGTATAATAGTATACCTCTCACATTCCTGTACACAAAGTATAATAGTATACTTCTCACGTTCCTGTAAAGTATAATAGTATACCTCTCACGTTCCTGTAAAGTACAATAATATACCTCTCACATTCCTGTACACAAAGTATAATAGTATACCTCTCACATTCCTGTAAAGTATAATAGTATACCTCTCACATTCCTGTAAAGTATAATAGTATACCTCTCACGTTCCTGTAAAGTATAATAGTATACCTCTCACATTCCTGTAAAGTATAATAGTATACCTCTCACATTCCTGTAAAGTATAATAGTATACCTCTCACATTCCTGTAAAGTATAATAGTATACCTCTCACTTTCCTGAAAACAAAGTATAATAGTATACCTCTCACATTCCTGTACACAAAGTATAATAGTATACCTCTCACATTCCTGTAAACAAAGTATAATAGTATACCTCTCACATTCCTGTACACAAAGTATAATAGTATACCTCTCACATTCCTGTACACAAAGTATAATAGTATACCTCTCACATTCCTGTACACAAAGTATAATAGTATACTTCTCACGTTCCTGTAAAGTATAATAGTATACCTCTCACATTCCTGTAAAGTACAATAATATACCTCTCACATTCCTGTACACAAAGTATAATAGTATACCTCTCACATTCCTGTAAACAAAGTATAATAGTATACCTCTCACATTCCTGTACACAAAGTATAATAGTATACCTCTCACATTCCTGTACACAAAGTATAATAGTATACCTCTCACATTCCTGTACACAAAGTATAATAGTATACTTCTCACGTTCCTGTAAAGTATAATAGTATACCTCTCACGTTCCTGTAAAGTACAATAATATACCTCTCACATTCCTGTACACAAAGTATAATAGTATACCTCTCACATTCCTGTAAAGTATAATAGTATACCTCTCACATTCCTGTAAAGTATAATAGTATACCTCTCACGTTCCTGTAAAGTATAATAGTATACCTCTCACATTCCTGTAAAGTATAATAGTATACCTCTCACATTCCTGTAAAGTATAATAGTATACCTCTCACATTCCTGTAAAGTATAATAGTATACCTCTCACTTTCCTGAAAACAAAGTATAATAGTATACCTCTCACATTCCTGTACACAAAGTATAATAGTATACCTCTCACATTCCTGTAAACAAAGTATAATAGTATACCTCTCACATTCCTGTACACAAAGTATAATAGTATACCTCTCACATTCCTGTACACAAAGTATAATAGTATACCTCTCACATTCCTGTACACAAAGTATAATAGTATACTTCTCACGTTCCTGTAAAGTATAATAGTATACCTCTCACATTCCTGTAAAGTACAATAATATACCTCTCACATTCCTGTACACAAAGTATAATAGTATACCTCTCACATTCCTGTAAAGTATAATAGTATACCTCTCACATTCCTGTAAAGTATAATAGTATACCTCTCACGTTCCTGTAAAGTATAATAGTATACCTCTCACATTCCTGTAAAGTATAATAGTATACCTCTCACATTCCTGTAAAGTATAATAGTATACCTCTCACATTCCTGTAAAGTATAATAGTATACCTCTCACATTCCTGAAAACAAAGTATAATAGTATACCTCTCACATTCCTGTACACAAAGTATAATAGTATACCTCTCACATTCCTGTAAACAAAGTATAATAGTATACCTCTCACATTCCTGTAAACAAAGTATACTAGTGTACCTCTCACATTCCTGTAAACAAAGTATAATAGTATACCTCTCACATTCCTGTAAACAAAGTATAATAGTATACCTCTCACATTCCTGTACACAAAGTATAATAGTATACCTCTCACATTCTTGTAAAGTATAATAGTATACCTCTCACATTCCTGTAAAGTATAATAGTATACCTCTCACTTTCCTGTAAAGTATAATAGTATACCTCTCACATTCCTGAAAACAAAGTATAATAGTATACCTCTCACAGTCCTGTAAACAAAGTATATTAGTATACCTCTCACATTCCTGTAAACAAAGTATAATAGTATACCTCTCACATTCCTGTAAACAAAGTACAAAAGTATACCTCTCACATTCCTGTAAACAAAGTATAATAGTATACCTCTCACATTCCTGTAAACAAACTATAATAGTATACCTCTCACATTCCTGACAACAAAGTATAATAGTATACCTCTCACATTCCTGTAAACAAAGTATAATAGTATACCTCTCACATTCCTGAAAATAAAGTATAATAGTATACCTCTCACATTCCTGTAAAGTATAATAGTATACCTCTCACATTCCTGAAAACAAAGTATAATAGTATACCTCTCACATTCCTGTAAACAAAGTATAATAGTATACCTCTCACATTCCTGTACACAAAGTATAATAGTATACCTCTCACATTCCTGTACACAAAGTATAATAGTATACCTCTCACATTCCTGAAAACAAAGTATAATAGTATACCTCTCACATTCCTAAAAACAAAGTATAATAGTATACCTCTCACATTCCTGTACACAAAGTATAATAGTATACCTCTCACATTCCTGTAAAGTATAATAGTATACCTCTCACATTCCTGTAAAGTATAATAGTATACCTCTCACATTCCTGTACACAAAGTATAATAGTATACCTCTCACATTCCTGTAAACAAAGTATAATAGTATACCTCTCACATTCCTGTACACAAAGTATAATAGTATACCTCTCACATTCCTGTACACAAAGTATAATAGTATACCTCTCACATTCCTGTACACAAAGTATAATAGTATACTTCTCACGTTCCTGTAAAGTATAATAGTATACCTCTCACGTTCCTGTAAAGTACAATAATATACCTCTCACATTCCTGTACACAAAGTATAATAGTATACCTCTCACATTCCTGTAAAGTATAATAGTATACCTCTCACATTCCTGTAAAGTATAATAGTATACCTCTCACGTTCCTGTAAAGTATAATAGTATACCTCTCACATTCCTGTAAAGTATAATAGTATACCTCTCACATTCCTGTAAAGTATAATAGTATACCTCTCACATTCCTGTAAAGTATAATAGTATACCTCTCACTTTCCTGAAAACAAAGTATAATAGTATACCTCTCACATTCCTGTACACAAAGTATAATAGTATACCTCTCACATTCCTGTAAACAAAGTATAATAGTATACCTCTCACATTCCTGTACACAAAGTATAATAGTATACCTCTCACATTCCTGTACACAAAGTATAATAGTATACCTCTCACATTCCTGTACACAAAGTATAATAGTATACTTCTCACGTTCCTGTAAAGTATAATAGTATACCTCTCACATTCCTGTAAAGTACAATAATATACCTCTCACATTCCTGTACACAAAGTATAATAGTATACCTCTCACATTCCTGTAAAGTATAATAGTATACCTCTCACATTCCTGTAAAGTATAATAGTATACCTCTCACGTTCCTGTAAAGTATAATAGTATACCTCTCACATTCCTGTAAAGTATAATAGTATACCTCTCACATTCCTGTAAAGTATAATAGTATACCTCTCACATTCCTGTAAAGTATAATAGTATACCTCTCACATTCCTGAAAACAAAGTATAATAGTATACCTCTCACATTCCTGTACACAAAGTATAATAGTATACCTCTCACATTCCTGTAAACAAAGTATAATAGTATACCTCTCACATTCCTGTAAACAAAGTATACTAGTGTACCTCTCACATTCCTGTAAACAAAGTATAATAGTATACCTCTCACATTCCTGTAAACAAAGTATAATAGTATACCTCTCACATTCCTGTACACAAAGTATAATAGTATACCTCTCACATTCTTGTAAAGTATAATAGTATACCTCTCACATTCCTGTAAAGTATAATAGTATACCTCTCACTTTCCTGTAAAGTATAATAGTATACCTCTCACATTCCTGAAAACAAAGTATAATAGTATACCTCTCACAGTCCTGTAAACAAAGTATATTAGTATACCTCTCACATTCCTGTAAACAAAGTATAATAGTATACCTCTCACATTCCTGTAAACAAAGTACAAAAGTATACCTCTCACATTCCTGTAAACAAAGTATAATAGTATACCTCTCACATTCCTGTAAACAAACTATAATAGTATACCTCTCACATTCCTGACAACAAAGTATAATAGTATACCTCTCACATTCCTGTAAACAAAGTATAATAGTATACCTCTCACATTCCTGAAAATAAAGTATAATAGTATACCTCTCACATTCCTGTAAAGTATAATAGTATACCTCTCACATTCCTGAAAACAAAGTATAATAGTATACCTCTCACATTCCTGTAAACAAAGTATAATAGTATACCTCTCACATTCCTGTACACAAAGTATAATAGTATACCTCTCACATTCCTGTACACAAAGTATAATAGTATACCTCTCACATTCCTGAAAACAAAGTATAATAGTATACCTCTCACATTCCTAAAAACAAAGTATAATAGTATACCTCTCACATTCCTGTACACAAAGTATAATAGTATACCTCTCACATTCCTGTAAAGTATAATAGTATACCTCTCACATTCCTGTAAAGTATAATAGTATACCTCTCACATTCCTGAAAACAAAGTATAATAGTATACCTCTCACATTCCTGTAAACAAAGTATAATAGTATACCTCTCACATTCCTGTAAACAAAGTATAATAGTATACCTCTCACGTTCCTGTAAACAAAGTATAATAGTATACCTCTCACATTCCTGTAAACAAAGTATAATAGTATACCTCTCACATTCCTGTAAAGTATAATAGTATACCTCTCACATTCCTGTAAAGTATAATAGTATACCTCTCACATTCCTGAAAACAAAGTATAATAGTATACCTCTCACATTCCTGTAAACAAAGTATAATAGTATACCTCTCACATTCCTGTACACAAAGTATAATAGTTTACCTCTCACATTCCTGTACACAAAGTATAATAGTATACCTCTCACATTCCTGTACACAAAGTATAATAGTATACTTCTCACGTTCCTGTAAAGTATAATAGTATACCTCTCACGTTCCTGTAAAGTACAATAATATACCTCTCACATTCCTGTACACAAAGTATAATAGTATACCTCTCACATTCCTGTAAAGTATAATAGTATACCTCTCACATTCCTGTAAAGTATAATAGTATACCTCTCACGTTCCTGTAAAGTATAATAGTATACCTCTCACATTCCTGTAAAGTATAATAGTATACCTCTCACATTCCTGTAAAGTATAATAGTATACCTCTCACATTCCTGTAAAGTATAATAGTATACCTCTCACATTCCTGAAAACAAAGTATAATAGTATACCTCTCACATTCCTGTACACAAAGTATAATAGTATACCTCTCACATTCCTGTAAACAAAGTATAATAGTATACCTCTCACATTCCTGTAAACAAAGTATAATAGTGTACCTCTCACATTCCTGTAAACAAAGTATAATAGTATACCTCTCACATTCCTGTAAAGTATAATAGTATACCTCTCACATTCCTGTAAAGTATAATAGTATACCTCTCACATTCCTGAAAACAAAGTATAATAGTATACCTCTCACATTCCTGTAAACAAAGTATAATAGTATACCTCTCACATTCCTGTACACAAAGTATAATAGTTTACCTCTCACATTCCTGTACACAAAGTATAATAGTATACCTCTCACATTCCTGTACACAAAGTATAATAGTATACTTCTCACGTTCCTGTAAAGTATAATAGTATACCTCTCACGTTCCTGTAAAGTACAATAATATACCTCTCACATTCCTGTACACAAAGTATAATAGTATACCTCTCACATTCCTGTAAAGTATAATAGTATACCTCTCACATTCCTGTAAAGTATAATAGTATACCTCTCACGTTCCTGTAAAGTATAATAGTATACCTCTCACATTCCTGTACACAAAGTATAATAGTATACCTCTCACATTCCTGTACACAAAGTATAATAGTATACCTCTCACATTCCTGTAAAGTATAATAGTATACCTCTCACGTTCCTGTAAAGTATAATAGTATACCTCTCACATTCCTGTAAAGTATAATAGTATACCTCTCACATTCCTGTAAAGTATAATAGTATACCTCTCACATTCCTGTAAAGTATAATAGTATACCTCTCACATTCCTGAAAACAAAGTATAATAGTATACCTCTCACATTCCTGTACACAAAGTATAATAGTATACCTCTCACATTCCTGTAAACAAAGTATAATAGTATACCTCTCACATTCCTGTAAACAAAGTATAATAGTGTACCTCTCACATTCCTGTAAACAAAGTATAATAGTATACCTCTCACATTCCTGTAAACAAAGTATAATAGTATACCTCTCACATTCCTGTACACAAAGTATAATAGTATACCTCTCACATTCTTGTAAAGTATAATAGTATACCTCTCACATTCCTGTAAAGTATAATAGTATACCTCTCACTTTCCTGTAAAGTATAATAGTATACCTCTCACATTCCTGTAAAGTATAATAGTATACCTCTCACATTCCTGTAAAGTATAATAGTATACCTCTCACATTCCTGTAAACAAAGTATAATAGTATACCTCTCACATTCCTGTACACAAAGTATAATAGTATACCTCTCACATTCCTGTAAACAAAGTATAATAGTATACCTCTCACATTCCTGTAAACAAAGTATAATAGTATACCTCTCACATTCCTGCAAACAAAGTATAATAGTATACCTCTCACATTCCTGTAAACAAAGTATAATAGTATACCTCTCACATTCCTGTAAACAAAGTATAATAGTATACCTCTCACATTCCTGTAAACAAAGTATAATAGTATACCTCTCACATTCCTGTAAACAAAGTACAAAAGTATACCTCTCACATTCCTGTACACAAAGTATAATAGTATACCTCTCACATTCCTGTAAACAAACTATAATAGTATACCTCTCACATTCCTGACAACAAAGTATAATAGTATACCTCTCACATTCCTGTAAAGTATAATAGTATACCTCTCACATTCCTGTAAAGTATAATAGTATACCTCTCACATTCCTGAAAACAAAGTATAATAGTATACCTCTCACATTCCTGTACACAAAGTATAATAGTATACCTCTCACATTCCTGTAAACAAAGTATAATAGTATACCTCTCACATTCCTGTAAACAAAGTATAATAGTGTACCTCTCACATTCCTGTAAACAAAGTATAATAGTATACCTCTCACATTCCTGTAAAGTATAATAGTATACCTCTCACATTCCTGTAAAGTATAATAGTATACCTCTCACATTCCTGAAAACAAAGTATAATAGTATACCTCTCACATTCCTGTAAACAAAGTATAATAGTATACCTCTCACATTCCTGTACACAAAGTATAATAGTTTACCTCTCACATTCCTGTACACAAAGTATAATAGTATACCTCTCACATTCCTGTACACAAAGTATAATAGTATACTTCTCACGTTCCTGTAAAGTATAATAGTATACCTCTCACGTTCCTGTAAAGTACAATAATATACCTCTCACATTCCTGTACACAAAGTATAATAGTATACCTCTCACATTCCTGTAAAGTATAATAGTATACCTCTCACATTCCTGTAAAGTATAATAGTATACCTCTCACGTTCCTGTAAAGTATAATAGTATACCTCTCACATTCCTGTAAAGTATAATAGTATACCTCTCACATTCCTGTAAAGTATAATAGTATACCTCTCACATTCCTGTAAAGTATAATAGTATACCTCTCACATTCCTGAAAACAAAGTATAATAGTATACCTCTCACATTCCTGTACACAAAGTATAATAGTATACCTCTCACATTCCTGTAAACAAAGTATAATAGTATACCTCTCACATTCCTGTAAACAAAGTATAATAGTGTACCTCTCACATTCCTGTAAACAAAGTATAATAGTATACCTCTCACATTCCTGTAAACAAAGTATAATAGTATACCTCTCACATTCCTGTACACAAAGTATAATAGTATACCTCTCACATTCTTGTAAAGTATAATAGTGTACCTCTCACATTCCTGTACACAAAGTATAATAGTATACTTCTCACGTTCCTGTAAAGTATAATAGTATACCTCTCACGTTCCTGTAAAGTACAATAATATACCTCTCACATTCCTGTACACAAAGTATAATAGTATACCTCTCACATTCCTGTAAAGTATAATAGTATACCTCTCACTTTCCTGTAAAGTATAATAGTATACCTCTCACATTCCTGTAAAGTATAATAGTATACCTCTCACATTCCTGTAAAGTATAATAGTATACCTCTCACATTCCTGTAAACAAAGTATAATAGTATACCTCTCACATTCCTGTAAACAAAGTATAATAGTGTACCTCTCACATTCCTGTAAACAAAGTATAATAGTATACCTCTCACATTCCTGTAAACAAAGTATAATAGTATACCTCTCACATTCCTGTACACAAAGTATAATAGTATACCTCTCACATTCTTGTAAAGTATAATAGTGTACCTCTCACATTCCTGTACACAAAGTATAATAGTATACTTCTCACGTTCCTGTAAAGTATAATAGTATACCTCTCACGTTCCTGTAAAGTACAATAATATACCTCTCACATTCCTGTACACAAAGTATAATAGTATACCTCTCACATTCCTGTAAAGTATAATAGTATACCTCTCACTTTCCTGTAAAGTATAATAGTATACCTCTCACATTCCTGTAAAGTATAATAGCATACCTCTCACATTCATGTAAAGTATAATAGTATACCTCTCACATTCCTGTAAACAAAGTATAATAGTATACCTCTCACATTCCTGTACACAAAGTATAATAGTATACCTCTCACATTCCTGTAAACAAAGTATAATAGTATACCTCTCACATTCCTGTAAACAAAGTATAATAGTATACCTCTCACATTCCTGCAAACAAAGTATAATAGTATACCTCTCACATTCCTGTAAACAAAGTATAATAGTATACCTCTCACATTCCTGTAAACAAAGTACAAAAGTATACCTCTCACATTCCTGTACACAAAGTATAATAGTATACCTCTCACATTCCTGTAAACAAACTATAATAGTATACCTCTCACATTCCTGACAACAAAGTATAATAGTATACCTCTCACATTCCTGTAAAGTATAATAGTATACCTCTCACATTCCTGTAAAGTATAATAGTATACCCTTTCACTTTCCTGTAAACAAAGTATAATAGTATACCTCTCACATTCTTGTAAACAAAGTATAATAGTATACCTCTCACATTCCTGTAAAGTATAATAGTATACCTCTCACATTCCTGTAAACAAAGTATAATAGTATACCTCTCACATTCCTGTAAACAAAGTATAATAGTATACCTCTCACATTCCTGTACACAAAGTATAATAGTATACCTCTTACATTCCTGTAAACAAAGTATAATAGTATACCTCTCACATTCCTGTAAAGTATAATTGTATACCTCTCACATTCCTGTAAACAAAGTATAATAGTATACCTCTCACATTCCTGTACACAAAGTATAATAGTATACCTCTCACATTCCTGTACACAAAGTATAATAGTATACCTCTTACATTCCTGAAAACAAAGTATAATAGTATACCTCTCACGTTCCAGTAAACAAAGTATAATAGTGTACCTCTCACATTCCTGTAAACAAAGTATAATAGTATACCTCTCACATTCCTGTACACAAAGTATAATAGTATACCTCTCACATTCCTGTAAACAAAGTATAATAGTATACCTCTCACATTCCTGTAAATATTTTATGTCCCATTAACCTCCTTGGCGGTAACCCCCGAACGTAGTTCAGGGTAAGCCACGCAGGAGGTTTTCTCCGGCCCTGCTCTGGCGATTTGTTAAAAAAAATTTTTGCTGCACTTTGCTAGCACTTTGCTAGCTGCGTCAGCACACCGATCGCTGCCGCCCCGCGCTCGATCGCCGCTATCCGTCGCGCCGCCCCCCCCCCCCCCAGACCCCGTGCGCTGCCTGGCCAATCATTGCCAGGCAGCGCTGAGGGGTGGATCGGGACTCCCAATGATGTCCTGACGCCGCCCTGTCGCCATGGCGACGGGGGAAGCCCTCCAGGAAATCCCGTTCTTTAAAGATTTCCTGATCGGTGATCGCCGAAGGCGATCGAAGCAGGTGGGGGGATTCCGCTGAGCAGCGGCTATCATGTAGCGAGCCCTGGGCTCGCTACATGATATAAGAAAAAAAAAACTGCTGCGCTGCCTCCTGGTGGAATTTTTTAGACCGCCAGGAGGGTTAATGTCTAAACTGCTGGCAACAAAAATGAGTCCTAAGTGAATGTTAAAATTCTGCTCACAGTGTGACTATTCTGTCTTTTAGCTCAAAAGAACAAGAGAAAAGAAACCTCCTCGCACTCCAATGAAAAGACTGGTGCATTTACAGTGCAAAACGCCTTACAAATATTGTGCCTCCACAAACAGATTTAAAGCTTGTTGCAGTCCTTAATAGAAGATGGCGTGGGCACCAATACATTCCAAGCAGCATTTATTGCACATGAGTGTAAAAACAAGCAGCAATTTCACAAGGTAGAAAAACCATTGTACGTCACCCTCCGGATGTCACCACACACACAGAACCTGGTCCCCAACAATTGTTTCGCACCGGACCGGTGCTTGATCTCGGGAAGCCTGTCGCTATGGCGCTGCAAGAAGTCACATGACGTGACTATTCTGTCTGCCAGCCATTATTCTCCAGCACTGCTGTATCTCTCCTGGGCATGGAGGTCACTAGAGTGTCACAGGTCACCACTGGAATCTTCCTCCCCTCCTCCATGATGAAGCTGGGGGATGTTAGAGACCTTGTGCTCCTCCAGCTTCCATATGAGGAGGCCTCACAGATGATTCATCTGGTCAATCACAACTAAAACCTCCAGACACAGGAACAGCTTTTTTCCTCAAGCGGTAGCCATACTTAATGCTGAACCACGTTAGAGCTGCTAGGACTTGATAGTAATCAGCACAGAACTGTAAATGAACAATTCTCACATTGCTTACTGCCACTATACTTATAATGTCCTTAACTTGTAATATTCAGACTGTCTGTCCTTGTATTGTTTTTGTTTGTGTTTGTTAGGCAACTGCCAAGACAAATTCCTTGTAGGTGCAAACTTACTTGGTGAAATAAATTGATTCTGATTCTGATCAGTAGGGTTTAGTTCTGGAGACATGCTTGGCCAGTCCAGAACCTTCACCCTCAGTTTCTCTAGCAAGGTTGTGGTCATCTTGGAGGTGTGTTTGGGTCATTATCATAATGTGTCAAATCAAACGAACATGGCAGATGTCCATGGGACATCACTAATTAAAAAGAAAATCTTCTTTATGACGTCTTTCCAAATCTTTTTTTATATAGCAAATTAGACAACATTAACCTCCCCAACCCTTCCAAGGAAAATCAGTTTATTTGTCTGGCAGTTTTCAGACTCAGGTATAGAAGTAACACAAGTGACAGGTCTGTGGTGCCAGTAGTCAGTGTATTGAGCAGCAGTAAGCAGTAGTTATATATCTAATTGCTAGCTGTCTGTGTTTGGCTAGGGCACTGCTGTCAATTAGGACGTATAATATCTCAGCATCCCATTACACAACGTAACAAACAGCCAGTGCTGATCGCATGCACCCGAAAGACACGCGTTGCAGCAATGGACCCACCATGGGGGGTGATAACGATAAAAAGTAGGCATCGATTGGAGGTTGGATTACAGAGGTTACAGCTGGTTCACACCTTGCAATTTTACTTCAGATTTTATCTCAAATCGAGAAAAAAATTGGAACGGACAAAAAAAAAAATGTACAGCCCACTGACTGCCATCAATTGATCCCTTTCCAGAGCAGGAGCAGATCGGACATGCTTGAAAATATCAATCAAAATGCTTTCTATCATCTGGAGTGCATGTCCTTTCTATCAATTTTTAATATTGATTCAGAAAATTATCAGAAATCTGACCAACATGAGAAAAAATCCTGTATATGGCTATGCTAGTGTTCTTCTATATCAGATCAATGTCCGATGCGAGTATCGATCTTGTTCTTGATGGGAAATAGAATCTGAGGTGAAATTGCATGGTGTGTACCAGTCTATAGGGTTAGGGCTATTATTAGGAAGTATAAATTAGACATGAGAAGGGCAGTTTCTTCAGAGGGAAGGTTGGGAGTCAGGAAGGATTTTACATGGACAATGAAGGTGGATAATTAGCGTAAAGTTGGCCATACATCAGGCAACTTGACGGCGGATCGACCATCCACATCAATTATTATAATCGGAATCGGATGAAAATCGGTGCCGCCAAGCGCATGCCCGACGGACAATGTGACCAGTTTCATGCCGAGGATGGATGATGTTGTCCTTTGCTGGGAAATTGATTTGTTTTATTGGAAGTCATTTACAAGGAAGAGGAAAGCGGCCCTTTAAATAAGCACCAACCAGCTAAGGTAAATATAATGTCACAAAATATCTTTATTTATACACACAATTTCAAGACACAACATATAGTTCATATGGAATATATAGAAAAATTCATATTTATAATGCAATCTACCCATATGCTTATGCCAATACAAGGATAAAATCAATTAAAAACAACACATAATCGCACACCCAAGCCATATAATCATTATTGCACATCCCCACAATAAAGTCCATCAATTGATTGATATATACATGTGTGTATAGAAATATACACATATAAAAATCTAACTCCACTCAGGGTTTATAATAAAACCCATGTAGTGAAGGAACCCGGGTTCAGTCTAAAGTGCAGTGCAAACAACAGAATATCAAAACCACATATCATATATTGAAGTGCTAATTGCAAAAAATACATGTGAAGAACCTAATGCTAATGAGAGCAGCCCATAGATAAAGTGCACAAAGTGTATAGTGTATATAGAAAGTGCTATAGTGTATAGTCCGCAGAACTAGTGGGATCTATCCTGAGGGGAACCTCTGCCTGCCTCGCCATCCTGCACTCCCATTTATGCATCACTACCCGGGCTAAGTATTATCTCTTAGCACTTCCCTTTTTTCACTATACACTTTGTGCACTTTATCTACAGGCTGCTCTCATTAGCATCAGGTTCTTCACATATGAATTTTTCTATATATTCCATATGAACTGTATGTTGTGTCTTGAAATTTTGTGTATAAATAAAGATATTTTGTGGCATTATATTTACCTTAGCTGGTTGGTGCTTATTTAAAGGGCCGCTTTCCTCTTCCTTGTAAACTATTCTTAATCGACCCTAGCACATCCAGCATTTAAACATAGGAGTGCGGATATCCCTTTATCTTTTGTAGTGGAAGTCAAAAATAATTAGTTGCAAAAAAAAAAATTAGAAATTCCAACATGTAAATTTTGATGTAAAAAGGAGAAAATGGAAAACATTCCTGGACCGCAGTAAGCCTGCAGTGCGTCTACTGCGTATTTTTGAGGGTCGTGAAAGCAAAAATTTACAATAAATTCCATTATTTCACAATGCAATCTCAAAATCTGCGAAACTTGGGATTTGTTTGGAATTTTGTTTGCAATTGTGTCAGATTCCGTATTCAGCACTCCCGACCTTCCTTAATGTTGGGGAACGCTGCAATAAGGCTGAGGTCTGGAGCATCCTCCTGGGAAGATCTCCCCAGATTCTCTCCTACCTGCTGCGTCGGCCGTGCCTTGCTGCTTTGGTACCTGTCACCTCATCCTCTCACATTTATCAGCTAGCTGTGCTCTGACAATGGGGCGGGCTGGGCCAGCCTTGCAGAAAGGACATATTTCACAGATCTCTTGCAGAACACACACAATGATGTCATGAGGTCACCACTGATGGTTCCATGCAGCCTGCAGGCACCACACTGGTCCGTCCAGATCCAGGGTGGCTGCACCTTCAAGCCTAATATCACGTTTCTGTGAAAGAGCCAGGAAGGAGTCTGAGCAACTCATGCATTACTATTTGTATTCATTCCATTAATAATAGCTTGGAGATATCTGCCACTGTTATAACCTTATGCTTATAGGAGCTACTGTTACAGGCTCATGCCAATATCTGCCACGTTTACAGGTTTATGCCAATAGGTGTCACTGTTACAGGCTAATGCTTATAGGAGCTACTGTTGCAAGCCAAAGCCTGTAGGGGCCCCTGTTGGAGGCTCATGCTCATACGTGCTACTGTTGGACGCTCATGCTCCTAGGTGCCACTGTTGGACGCTCATGCTCCTAGGTGCCACTGTTGGAGGCTCATGCTCCTAGGTGCCACTGTTGGACGCTCATGCTCATATGTGCCACTGTTGGAGGCTCATGCTCCTAGGTGCCACTGTTGGACGCTCATGCTCCTAGGTGCCACTGTTGGAGGCTCATGCTCCTAGGTGCCACTGTTGGACGCTCATGCTCCTAGGTGCCACTGTTGGACGCTCATGCTCCTAGGTGCCACTGTTGGACGCTCATGCTCCTAGGTGCCACTGTTGGACGCTCATGCTCCTAGGTGCCACTGTTGGAGGCTCATGCTCCTAGGTGCCACTGTTGGACGCTCATGCTCATAGGTGCTACTGTTGGACGCTCATGCTCCTAGGTGCCACTGTTGGAGGCTCATGCTCCTAGGTGCCATTGTTGGAGGCTCATGCTCATAGGTGCTACTGTTGGACGCTCATGCTCCTAGGTGCCACTGTTGGACGCTCATGCTCCTAGGTGCCACTGTTGGAGGCTCATGCTCCTAGGTGCCACTGTTGGACGCTCATGCTCATATGTGCCACTGTTGGAGGCTCATGCTCCTAGGTGCCACTGTTGGACGCTCATGCTCCTAGGTGCCACTGTTGGAGGCTCATGCTCCTAGGTGCCACTGTTGGACGCTCATGCTCCTAGGTGCCACTGTTGGACGCTCATGCTCCTAGGTGCCACTGTTGGACGCTCATGCTCCTAGGTGCCACTGTTGGACGCTCATGCTCCTAGGTGCCACTGTTGGAGGCTCATGCTCCTAGGTGCCACTGTTGGACGCTCATGCTCATAGGTGCTACTGTTGGACGCTCATGCTCCTAGGTGCCACTGTTGGAGGCTCATGCTCCTAGGTGCCATTGTTGGAGGCTCATGCTCATAGGTGCTACTGTTGGACGCTCATGCTCCTAGGTGCCACTGTTGGACGCTCATGCTCCTAGGTGCCACTGTTGGAGGCTCATGCTCCTAGGTGCCACTGTTGGACGCTCATGCTCATATGTGCCACTGTTGGAGGCTCATGCTCCTAGGTGCCACTGTTGGACGCTCATGCTCCTAGGTGCCACTGTTGGAGGCTCATGCTCCTAGGTGCCACTGTTGGACGCTCATGCTCCTAGGTGCCACTGTTGGACGCTCATGCTCCTAGGTGCCACTGTTGGACGCTCATGCTCCTAGGTGCCACTGTTGGACGCTCATGCTCCTAGGTGCCACTGTTGGAGGCTCATGCTCCTAGGTGCCACTGTTGGACGCTCATGCTCATAGGTGCTACTGTTGGACGCTCATGCTCCTAGGTGCCACTGTTGGAGGCTCATGCTCCTAGGTGCCATTGTTGGAGGCTCATGCTCATAGGTGCTACTGTTGGACGCTCATGCTCATATGTGCCACTGTTGGACGCTCATGCTCCTAGGTGCCACTGTTGGAGCCTCACGCTCCTAGGTGCCACTGTTGGAGGCTCATGCTCCTAGGTGCCACTGTTGGAGGCTCATGATCATATGTGCCACTGTTGGAGGCTCATGCTCATAGGTGCCACTGTTGGAGGCTCATGCTCCTAGGTGCCACTGTTGGAGGCTCATGCTCATAGGTGCCACTGTTGGAGGCTCATGCTCATATGTGCCACTGTTGGAGGCTCATGCTCCTAGGTGCCACTGTTAGAGGCTCATGCTCCTAGGTGCCACTGTTGGAGGCTCATGCTCATAGGTGCCACTGTTGGAGGCTCATGCTCATATGTGCCACTGTTGGACGCTCATGCTCCTAGGTGCCACTGTTAGAGGCTCATGCTCCTAGGTGCCACTGTTGGAGGCTCATGCTCATAGGTGCCACTGTTGGAGGCTCATGCTCATATGTGCCACTGTTGGATGCTCATAGATGCCACTGGTGGAGGCTCATGCTCATATGTGCCACTGTTGGAGGCTCATGCTCCTATGTGCCACTGTTGGAGGCTCATGCTCATATGTGCCACTGTTGGAGGCTCATGCTCATATGTGCCACTGTTGGAGGCTCATGCTCATAGGTGCCACTGTTGGAGGCTCATGCTCATATGTGCCACTGTTGGAGGCTCATGCTCATATGTGCCACTGTTGGAGGCTCATGCTCATAGGTGCCACAGTTAGAGGCTCATGCTCATAGGTGCCACTGTTGGAGGCTCATGCTCATAGGTGCCACTGTTGGAGGCTCATGCTCATATGTGCCACTGTTGGAGGCTCATGCTCATATGTGCCACTGTTGGAGGCTCATGCTCCCAGAGCCAGGATAAGGTCCTCCAGCAACCAAGGCTGAGACACCAAAGTGCGCCCCTCCAGCCCTGCCACCCCAGCCATCACTAGAGATGTTGCAAACCTCAGATTTTCGGTTCGCGAACCCCGTTCGCGAACTTCCGCGGAAGGTTCGGTTCGCGTAAAAGTTCGTGAACCGCAATAGACTTCAATGGGGAGGCGAACTTTGAAAAATAGAAAAAAATATGCTGGCCAGAAAAGTGATGGAAAACATGTTTCAAGGGGTCTAACACCTGGATCCCCAGGTGGCGGAGTGGGATAGACACCAAAAGTCCCGGGGAAAAATCTGGATGCGACGCAAAGCAGCGTTTTAAGGGCAGAAATCACATTGGATGCTAAATGACAGGCCTAAAGTGCTTTTAAACATCCTTCATGTGTATACATCAATCAGGGAGTGTAATTAGAGTACTGCTTCACACTGACACACCAAACTCACTGTGTAACGCACCGCAAACAGCTGTTTGCGTAGTGACGTCCGTGCTGGACTGGTGCGCACCGTGGTCAGAGTGTAGGCCGTGGCAGTTTTCCAGCCCATATGGTCGCTGGGCTGTGGTAGCTCAATGATAGAACAACAGTTACTGTCCAGCTGATCAAATTTGGTCTGTCCACAATGAAGCAACGACCTTATTATCTTCTTGTATGTAGGTAGGCATAGGTAGGAGTCCCAGTATAGGTAGGTAGGCATAGGTAGAAGACCCAGTATAGGTAGGTAGGCATAGGTAGGAGTCCCAGTATAGGTAGGTAGGCATAGGTAGAAGACCCAGTATAGGTAGGTAGGCATAGGTAGGAGTCCCAGTATAGGTAGGTAGGCATAGGTAGGAGACCCAGTATAGGTAGGTAGGCATAGGTAGGTGCCTCAGTAGTTAGCTAGGCATAGGTAGGAGTCCCAGTATATGTAGGTAGGCATAGGTAGATGCCTCAGTAGTTAGCTAGGCATGGGTAGGAGTCCCAGTATAGGTAAGTAGGCATAGGTAGGAGACCCAGTAACGGTAGGTAGGCCTAGGTAGGTGCCTCAGTAGTTAGCTAGGCATAGGTAGGAGTCCCGGTATAGGAAGGTAGGCATAGGTAGGAGTCCCAGTATAGGTCGGTAGGCACAGGTAGGTTCTCAGTAGTTAGCTAGGCATAGGTAGGAGACCCAGTATAGGTAGGTAGGCATAGGTAGGTGCCTCAGTAGTTAGCTACTAACTCCTTGTTAGACACCCTCCAGTCTGGCTTCCAATCACACTATTCCACTGAAACAGTTCCAACCAAAGTTGCAAATGATCTCCTCATTGCAAAATACAAAGACCAATTTACTGTACTAATACTCCTCGACCTTTCCTCTGCATTTGGCACTGTTGATCACTCTCTGCTTCTCCAGACACTCTTGTCACCGGGAGTCAAGGACCTAGCACATTCTTGAGTTAAATCCTAGTCTCTTATTCCTTTTCACATCCGCTATCTGTTTGTGTACCACAAGGCTCCATTTTTTTACCTCTTCTTTTTCTACATTATTATCTTGTGTCCCTGACTGTCTGTCTGCTATCTCTGCATTCATGTCATCTCATCTCCACAAACTTAAAATGAACAAAACAGAAATTGTGATATTTCCCCCATCTTTCTGCTCCCCCACCTATAATTACAATTATTGTAGAACATATCCCAATAACTTCAACTGCTAAAGCTCGCTGGTGCGGGGTAACTCTTGACTCTGACCTCTCACTTCAACCACATATTAAGACGTTAACAATCTCCAACTAATTCCATCTCAAAAAATATCTCCAAATGTTTCCCTCCCTTACATATGAGGCTACTAGAATGCTTGTACATGCTCTAATCATGTCTCGTCTTGATTACTGTAACACTCTACTCTGTGACCTAACAAAAACCAGACTGGCACCTCTCCAGTCCCTACTAAACTCTGCTCTTCGCCTCACCCACCTCTCTTCTCGCTCCTCTGCTGCTTCCCCTCTCTGCCAATCCCAACTGACCTCTGCTGCCCATCTCATCCACCTCTCTTCCCGCTCCTCTGATGCTGCTCCTCTCTGCCAATCCTTACTGACCTCTGCTGCCCATCTCATCCACCTCTCCTCCCGCTCCTCTGATGC
Source organism: Hyperolius riggenbachi (assembly GCF_040937935.1). NCBI lineage: Eukaryota > Metazoa > Chordata > Amphibia > Anura > Hyperoliidae > Hyperolius > Hyperolius riggenbachi. The sequence goes on from NC_090647.1 coordinate 5,816,003, forward strand.
TGCCCCTCTCTGCCAATCCCTACTGACCTCTGCTGCCCATCTCACCCACCTCTCCTTCCGCTCCTCTGATGCTGCCCCTCCCTGCCAATCCCTACTGACCTCTGCTGCCCATCTCACCCACCTCTCCTTCCGCTCCTCTGATGCTGCCCCTCTCTGCCAATCCCTACTGACCTCTGCTGCCCATCTCATCCACCTCTCCTCCCACTCCTCTGATGCTGCTCCTCTCTGCCAATCCCTACTGACCTCTGCTGCCCATCTCATCCACTTCTCCTCCCGCTCCTCTGATGCTGCTCCTCTCTGCCAATCCCTACTGACTTCTGCTGCCCATCTCATCCACCTCTCCTCCCACTATACTGATACTGCCCCTCTCTGCTAGGGATGGTCACTGGATTTCCGTGATTCCGGCCGGAATTTGGTGATTCCGGTTCCGATATGATGGAACGGAATTGCTATAGGGCTAAAACGGAATTCCGCGGGAAATTTTAAAATTCCGCGAAATTTTAAGGAATTCAAATTTGTTTCTCCACCAAACTAATTTCTGCCTGATAACAACTATTTCTACTCCCTTTCTTCTCCTCCCACCTCTCCTCCTCTCTCCTTCCGGAGGGAGGAGGCTCTCGTTTTCCAGGGAACTGTAGTATTTCAAAAGCCAGCTTACATACCTTGGCTGGGAATTGAACCCAGGTCTGAGTGCATGGTAGGTAGCTCTCTTCACCACTATACCACCACCAACACTACATGCTGAAGCCAGCCTAGCATGTACCATTTTGATATATCCAAGAGAAAAATGAGCTTGCTTAAGGATTTGTAGCATATCAAGCTGACGGAATCCGCGATTTCCGGCGGAACAGAATTTGCTCTTTCCGATCATCCCTACTCTCAGCCAATCCCTACTGACTTCTGCTGCCCATCTCATCCACCTCTCCTCCCACTATACTGATACTGCCCCTCTCTGCTAGGGATGGTCACTGGATTTCCATGATTCTGGCCGGAATTTGGTGATTCCGGTTCCGATATGTTGGAACGAAATTGCTATAGGGCTAAAAACGGAATTCCGCGGAAAATTTTAAAATTCCGCGGAATTTTAAGGAATTCAAATTTGTTTCTCCACCAAACTAATTTCTGCCTGATAACAACTATTTCTACTCCCTTTCTTCTCCTTCCACCTCTCCTCCTCTCCTCCTCTCTCCTTCCGGAGGGAGGAGGCTCTCGTTTTCCAGGGAACTGTAGTATTTCAAAAGCCAGCTTACATACCTTGGCTGGGAATTGAACCCAGGTCTGAGTGCATGGTAGGTAGCTCTCTTCACCACTATACCACCACCAACACTACATGCTGAAGCCAGCCTAGCATGTACCATTATGTTATATCCAAGAGAAAAATGAGATTGCTTAAGGATTTGTAGCATATCAAGCTGACGGAATCCGCGATTTCCGGCGGAACAGAATTTGCTCTTTCCAATCATCCCTACTCTCAGCCAATCCCTACTGACCTTTGCTGCCCACCTCATCCATCTCTCCTTCTGCTCCTCTGATGCTGCCCCTCTCTGCCAGGCCCTACTGACCTCTGCTGCCTGTCATCCACCTATCCTCCCACTCCTCTGATGCTGCCCCAATCTGCCGAATCCCTACTGACTTCTGCTTCCCATCACATCTACCTCTCCTCCTGTACCTCTGATGCTGCCCCTCTCTGCCAATCCCAACTGACCTCTGCTGCCAATCTCATCCACCTCTCTTCCCACTCCTCTAATGCCGCCCCACTCTGCCAATCCCTATTGACTTCTGCTGTCCGCCCCAATCACCTCTCCTCCCGCTCCTCTGCTGCTTCCCCTCTCTGCGCAATCCCAACTGACCTCTGCTGCCCATCTCATCCACCTCTCTTCCTGCTCCTCTGATGCTGCTCCTCTCTGCCAATCCCAACTGACCTCTGCTGCCCATCTCATCCACCTCTCTTCCCGCTCCTCTGATGCCGCCCCACTCTGCCAATCCCTACTGACTACTGCTGCCCATCTCATCCACCTCTCCTCCCGCTCCTCTGATGCCGCCCCACTCTGCCAATCCCTACTGACTTCTGCTGCCTGTCATTCACCTCTCCTCCCGCTTCTCTGATACTGCCCCTCTCTGCTAGGGATGGTCGCTGGACTCCGCGGAATTGTAAATTCTGCGATTCCGGATGGAATTATGTGATTCCGGTTCCGATATGATGGAACGGAATTGCTATAGGGCTAAATCGGAATTTTGCAAAATTTTACGGAATTCAAATTTGTTTCTCCACCAAACTAATTTCTGCCTGATAACAACTATTTCTACTCCCTTTCTCCTCCTCCCACCTCTCCTCCTCTCTCCTTCCGGAGGGAGGAGGCTCTCGTTTTCCAGGGAACTGTAGTATTTCAAAAGCCAGCTTACATACCTTGGCTGGGAATGGAACCCAGGTCTAGTGCTCGGTAGGCAGCTCTCCTCACCGCTAAACCACCACCAACACTACATGCTGAAGCCAGCCTAGCATGTACCATTATGATATATCCAAGAGAAAAATGAGCTTGCTTAAGGATTTGTAGCATATCAAGCTGACGGAATCAGCGATTTCCGGCAGAACAGAATTTGCTCTTTCCGATCATCCCTACTCTCAGCCAATCCCTACTGACCTTTGCTGTCTGCCTCATCCATCTCTCCTTCTGCTCCTCTGATGCTGCCCCTCTCTGCCAGGCCCTACTGACCTCTGCTGCCTTTCATCCACCTATCCTCCCACTCCTCTGATGCTACCCCAATCTGCCGAATCCCTACTGACCTCTGCTGCCCATCTCATCCACCTCTCTTCCCGCTCCTCTAATGCTGCCCCTCTCTGCCAATCCCTACTGAACTCTGCTGCCCATCTCATCCACCTCTCTTCCCGCTCCTCTAATGCTGCCCCTCTCTGCCAATCCCTACTGACTTCTGCTTCCCATCACATCCACCTCTCCTCCTGTACCTCTGATGCTGCCCCTCTCTGCCAATCCCAACTGACCTCTGCTGCCCATCTCATCCACCTCTCTTCCCGCTCCTCTAATGCTGCCCCTCTCTGCCAATCCCTACTGACTTCTGCTGCCCATCTCATCCACCGCTCCTCCTGCTCCTCTGATGCTGCCCCTCTCTGCCAATCCCTACTGACCTCTGCTGCCCATCTCATCCACCTCTACTTCCGCTCCTCTGATGCTGCCCCTCTCTGCCAATCCCTACTGACCTCTGCTGCCCATCTCATCCACCTCTCCTCCCGCTCCTCTAATGCTGATCCTCTCTGCCAATCCCTACTGACCTCTGCTGCCCACCTCCTCCACATCTCCTCCCACTCCTCTGATGCTGCCCCTCTCTGCCAATCCCTACTGACCTCTGCTGCCCATCTCATCTACCTCTCCTCCCACTCCTCTGATGCTGCCCCTCTCTGCCAATCCCTACTGACCTCTGCTGCCCATCTCATCTACCTCTCCTCCCGCTCCTCTGATGCTGCTCCTGTCTGCCAATCCCTACTGACCTCTGCTGCCCATCTCATCTACCTCTCCTCCCGCTCCTCTGATGCTGCCCCTCTCTGCCAATCCCTACTGACCTCTGCTGCCCATCTCATCCACCTCTCCTTCCGCTCCTCTGATGCTGCCCCTCTCTGCCAATCCCTACTGACCTCTGCAGCCCGCCTCATCCACCTCTCCTCCCACTCCTCTGATGCTGCCCCTCTCTGCCAATCCCTACTGACCTCTGCTGTCCATCTCACCCACCTCTCCTCCTGCTCCTCTGATGCTGCCCCTCTCTTCCAATCCCTACTGACCTCTGCTGCCCATCTCATCCACCTCTCCTCCCACTCCTCTGATGCTGCCCCTCTCTGCCAATCCCTACTGACCTCTGCTGCCCATCTCACCCACCTCTCTTTCAGCTCCTCTGATGCTGCCCCTCTCTGCCAATCCCTACTGACCTCTGCTGCCCATCTCATCCACCTCTTCTCCCACTTCTCTGATGCTGCTCCTCTCTGCAAATCCCTACTGACCTCTGCTGCCCGTCTCATCCACATCTCCTCCCACTCCCCTGATGCTGCCCCTCTCTGCCAATCCCTACTGACCTCTGCTGCCCGTCTAATCCACCTCTCATCCCGCTCCTTTGATGCTGCTCCTCTCTACCAATCACTACAGACCTCTGCTGTCCATCTCAACCACCTCTGCTCCCACTCCTCTGATACTGCTCCTCTCTGCCAATCCCGACTGACCTCTGCTGCCCATCTCACCCACCTCTCCTTTTGCTCCTCTGATGCTGCCCCTCTCTTCCAATCCCTACTGACCTCTGCTGCCCATCTCATCCACCTCTCCTCCCACTTCTCTGATGCTGCCCCTCTCTGCCAATCCCTACTGACCTCTGCTGCCCATCTCACCCACCTCTCCTTCCGCTCCTCTGATGCTGCCCCTCTCTGCCAATCCCTACTGACCTCTGCTGCCCATCTCATCTACCTCTCCTCCCGCTCCTCTGATGCTGCCCCTCTCTTCCAATCCCTACTGACCTCTGCTGCCCATCTCATCCACCTCTCCTCCCACTTCTCTGATGCTGCCCCTCTCTGCCAATCCCTACTGACCTCTGCTGCCCATCTCACCCACCTCTCCTTCCGCTCCTCTGATGCTGCCCCTCTCTGCCAATCCCTACTGACCTCTGCTGCCCATCTCATCTACCTCTCCTCCCGCGCCTCTGATGCTGCCCCTCTCTTCCAATCCCTACTGACCTCTGCTGCCCATCTCATCCACCTCTCCTCCCACTTCTCTGATGCTGCCCCTCTCTGCCAATCCCTACTGACCTCTGCTGCCCATCTCATCCACATCTCATCCCACTCCCCTGATGCTGTCCCTCTCTGCCAATCCCTACTGACCTCTGCTGCCTGTCTAATCCACCTCTCATCCCGCTCCTCTGATGCTGCTCCTCTCTGCCAATCACTACAGACCTCTGCTGTCCATCTCAACCACCTCTTCTCCTGCTCCTCTGATGCTGCCCTCTCTGCCAATCTCTACTGACCTCTGCTGCCCATCTCATCCACCTCTCCTCCCACTTCTCTGATACTGCTCCTCTCTGCCAATCCCGACTGACCTCTGCTGCCCATCTCACTCACCTCTCCTCCCACTCCTGTTTTGCAGCCCCTCTCTGCCAATCCCTACTGACCTCTGCTGCCCATCTCATCGACCTCTCCTCCCGCTCCTCTAATGCTGCCCCTCTCTGCCAATCTCTACTGACCTCTGCTGTCCATCTCAACCACCTCTTCTCCTGCTCCACTGATGCTGCCCCTCTCTGCCAATCCCTACTGACCTCTGCTGTCCGTCTCATCCACCTCTCCTCCTACTCCTCTGATGCTGCTCCTCTCTGCCAATCCCGACTGACCTCTGCTGCCCATCTCATCCACCTCTCCTCCCGCTCCTCTGATGCTGCCCCTCCCTGCCAATCTCTACTGACCTCTGCTGTCCATCTCAACCACCTCTTCTCCTGCTTCACTGATGCTGCCCCTCTCTGCCAATCCCTACTGACCTCTGCTGCCCATCTCACCCACCTCTCCTCCCGCTCCTCTGATGCTGCCCCTCTCTGCCAATCCCTACTGACCTCTGCTGCCTGCCTCATCCACCTCTCCTCCCCCTCCTCTGATGCTGCCCCTCTCTGCCAATCCCTATTGACCTCTGCTGTCCATCTCGCCCAACTCTCCTCCCGCTCCTCTGATGCTGCACCTCTCTGCCAATCCCTACTGACCTCTGCTGCCCATCTCATCTACCTCTCCTCCCGCTCCTCTGATGCTGCCCCTCTCTGCCAATCCCTACTGACCTCTGCTACCCATCTCATCCACCTCTCCTCCCACTTCTCTGATGCTGCCCCTCTCTGCCAATCCCTACTGACCTCTGCTGCCCATCTCATCCACATCTCCTCCCGCTCCCCTGATGCTTCCCCTCTCTGCCAATCCCTACTGACCTCTGCTGCCCGTCTAATCCACCTCTCATCCCGCTCCTCTGATGCTGCTCCTCTCTGCCAATCCCTACAGACCTCTGCTGTCCATCTCAACCACCTCTTCTCCTGATCCACTGATGCTGCCCCTCTCTGCCAATCCCTACTGACCTCTGCTGCCCGTCTAATCCAACTCTCCTCCCGCTCCTGTTTTGCAGCCCCTCTCTGCCAATCCCTACTGACCTCTGCTGCCCATCTGATCCACCTCTCCTCCCGATCCTCTCATGCTGCCCCTCTCTGCCAATCTCTACTGACCTCTGCTGTCCATCTCAACCACCTCTTCTCCTGCTCCACTGATGCTGCCCCTCTCTGCCAATCCCTACTGACCTCTGCTGCCCATCTCACCCACCTCCCCTCCCACTCCTCTGAGGCTGCCCCTCTCTGCCAATCCCTTCTGACCTCTGCTTTCCATCTCATCCACCTCTCCTCCTGATCCTCTAATGCTGCCCCTCTCTGCCAATCTCTACTGACCTCTGCTGTCCATCTCAACTACCTCTTCTCCTGCTCCACTGAAGCTGCCCCTCTCTGCCAATCCCTACTGACCTCTGCTGCCTGCCTCATCCACGTCTCCTCCCGCTCCTCTAATGCTGCCCCTTTTTGCCAATCCCTACTGACCTTTGCTGCCCATCTTATCCACCTCTCCTCCCGCTCCTCTGATGTTGCACCTCTCTGCCAATCCCTACTGACCTCTGCTGCCCATCTCACCCACCTCCCCTCCTGCTCCTCTGAGGCTGCCCCTCTCTGCCAAACCCTACTGACCTCTGCTGCCCATCTCATCCACCTCTCCTCCCGCTCCTCTGATGCTGCCCCTCTCTGCCAATCCCTACTGACCTCTGCAGCCTGCCTCATCCACGTCTCCTCCCGCTCCTCTAATGCTGCCCCTTTTTGCCAATCCCTACTGACCTTTGCTGCCCATCTTATCCACCTCTCCTCCCGCTCCTCTGATGTTGCACCTCTCTGCCAATCCCTACTGACCTCTGCTGCCCATCTCACCCACCTCCCCTCCTGCTCCTCTGAGGCTGCCCCTCTCTGCCAAACCCTACTGACCTCTGCTGCCCATCTCATCCACCTCTCCTCCCGCTCCTCTGATGCTGCCCCTCTCTGCCAATCCCTACTGACCTCTGCTGCCCATCTCATCCACCTCTCCTCCCGCTCCTCTGATGCTGCCCCTCTCTGCCAATCCCTACTGTCCTCTGCTGCCCATCTCATCCACCTCTCCTCCCACTCCTCTGATGCTGCCCCTCTCTGTCAATCCCTTTTGACCTCTGTTGCCTGTCCCATCCACCTCTCCTCCCACTCCTCTGATGCTGCCCCTCTCTCCCAATGCACTAAGTAGGCTGTCCCCTCCATACATTTCTTTATTAATCTCCAGATGTCAACCATCCCAGAACCTTTACTGCTAGCAAAAGGCCCTCCTGTTATCCAGCTTGGTCTCTTGCTGTCGCTCTCACATCCATGACTTCTCACAAGTGTCACCTTTCTGTTAGCGCTCTCTACCACAGCTGATCATCTGTCATGCTCCAAGCCTTGGGAATTTTATGATGTACACACAAGACACACCTATTCAAACAATTTTATAATTTGCTATAGCTAAAATTTAAAGCTCACCGTCCCATCTGCTAACACCTCTGTTTACTCTTCAGTGCCTGCAACTAGTGCTGCTCGGATACACCCCCTGTACCCTCCCCCCCCCCCCCAATCACGGATTTGACTATTCGGCTGTGATTGAAAAAAAAATCCGGAAATGGCATGATTAATTTCCAGATTTGAGACGGCCTCATGAATTCGACTCAGATTTTTTTCTGTGAATGAGGCAATCAGGCCTAATCATGGCCGTGATCACAGAATAGCGTTTAAGCTGTTATTAAAGTCCCCATACATGCTGCAATCCCCCAAATTGCATGGATTATAAAGGTGATAATGGGGTGTAGCACCCATGGTATGTTTGCTATAAATTTATCTATATGGGTTTTCTGTTGTTACTATTTTATATTGTAGTACTGTTATTCACCACAAGATGGGGTGTTTTTATTTTAGTCAGTACAGATCTACAACATAAGAGAAGTTTCTGGATAGGAAGTGGGGAAGAAGAAGAAGGAAAAAAAAAAGGATTGCTGTTGGAGACACAGAACAGGGAGGAACAGAAAGAGGTTCTGAGCCTGATATAGAGTGCTAAGGAAAGCCCTTTGGAACTGAGTGCCCACCCTTTCTGGAGTGTTCTGGACTCTTTCATTGGAACCTTTTGCAGAGGACATCAGGAGAAGCCTGCACTGCTTCAGACCCTGCTGCTGCTGCTGCTGGACTGACCGGGACATTTTCATCTCCTCCATCGGACAAATTGCTGTTTGGGAGCTGGTCTGTACATCCTGCTGTTTACAGAATTGCTACAGCACAGCGTAAGGGCCTGTGGCCACCTCTACATGTTAATGCAGTATTGGGTCATTAGATGGAGAGACTGCCACTCTCTAGGAACTGGAAGTGTTTAGGACTTAGACCCAACGGTACTGCTCATCAGACCCGGGGAGTTATTGTTCCACCATCTCAGTGAGGAGTTTCTTCATAACACAGTGCATATAACTTCATTGTTTTCAAACGAGCTCCAACAGGGCCCCAATGTTAAGACTGTTAATAGCAACATGCCAGTGTGCAGGGTAGATTAATAGTCATTCATATAGATTGCTGATAAGCCTGTTTAGATCACATTATTATTATAACTAATTTGCTTACTGCAGTTGTCATTGCTTTCATATTGCATTGGATTGTTGCAAATATTGCATTCCCGCATAGAACATTGGAATGTCATGTCTCTCACTGTTTATATACTGTACTGTGAGACCTGTTTTATTTAGCTTGATGAGACTAGGAACCTCCGTTCAGAATAACTCCCATTGTTTCTGCTACCTTGGCATGTGGGGTGTTCACCATTCTCTGGGCTGAAGAATATTGCAGGAAGAAGGTAGGAGAACCCAAATCATATTCAGCAGCACCGCAAGGGATTGTTACAGGGGCAACAACTTAAACTAAAAAATACCAAAAAGAACTTTTAGTTTTTGAGAAAATGAATTTTAAAGTTAAATCAACACTTTAAATGGACTATTAAATGGGTACTAATTGGTTTTAAACAGGGAAATACATGTTAAGCAATCACAGAGGTGAAGGGGAGTCCCAATGGCACTTGGCGGTGATGGTGCCACTGGAGGAGGATGAGTGTCTGACGCCAAAAAGACCCAGAGAGGTTTTTGTAAATGTTTTTTTCTTGCATCGATAACAATGACATGGCCGGGGGCCCTGGGGCAGTTACCCCCTTTGCCTCTATGGTAGTGCCTGCCCTGAGTATGGCACCTCAGTGGTGGCACCACAGCACAATAAATCAGCCCAAAAATTGTAGCATCCGCGGACCCTGGTGGTGGTACACAGACTGCTGTTGTCGCTAAATACGACATGAGGGGCGGCAGCAGGAGGACTAAGCAGCACTCTGCGGCCGCACAGAAGAAGAGTATGGCACCTCAGTGATGGCACCACAGCACGATAAATCAGCCCAAAAATTGTAGCATCCGTGGACCCTGGTGGTGGGTACACAGACTTTAGTAGTTAAACACAACATCAGCATCAGCAGCAAGAGGAAGACTAACCACTCCTCAGCAGCAGTACAGAAAGGCATGGCCCCTCATTGGTTGCACCACAGCACGAGAATTGTGCCCAAAAACTGAAGTATCTGTGGACCCTGGCAGTGGGATTACGGACTTTAGTAGTTAAACACAACATACAGCATGTCTTCCGGGGCCTCAGGCAAATACAGACGGTCCTAATCATCATCATCATCATAATAAAACTCTTTTCCTGACCCCCCCACCACCTCTGCCGCTCCAATATCCCCAGACACAGACCCCTCATTGTCCTCAAAATAAAGTTGGGATGCTGGCCCGAGCCCACCCTCCTCCTCCACATCAGGCCCCATCATCTCCTCAATGGCAGCCCTCAATACTTGGCCAGACTAAGGGAATTAGTGGACAGCAGTCTGCTTGCACTACTAGAACAGTACAATGTCACTGACTAAACTTAGTGACTGAACAGTGGCAGTGACTGCAAATAACTGAAGTTGATCACTGGCTATAAGCTGAATACAAGTGTCAGATACAGTAAAATATAGTGCATAAAAATTAGTGGACAGCTGTCTGCTTGCAGTGCACTACTAGAACAGTACAATGTCTCTGACTAAATGTAGTGACTGACCAGTGGCAGTGACTGCAGTGATGAGCGAAAATGCAAATATTCTTTTCGCCAAATTTTCGTGAAAATAAGTACCATTTTCGTTTCGAAAGATGAAAATTCGCCCGAATATTTTCGCATTAATTTGGTCCGTTTTTTTTCGCGTTCAATATCTAAGCCCCCTTACAAACTAGAATCACCAAATTTGCAGGGTATATTAAGGAGATATGTGGGTATAAGAGCAAAAAAAACATTTTCAAAAAGACCTTATAGTTTTTGAGAAAATCGATTTTAAAGTTTCAAAGGAAAAAAGTATACATTTAAATGCAGTAAATGCCAGTTACTGTAGCAAACCTAGCGGTAGTGTAAATTTACTAATATCAAAAGAAAGGGCCAAGTGCAAAGTGTCAAATGCAAAGTGCCAAGTGCAAAGTGTTAAATGCAAGGTGCACTTTGCACTTTGCATTTAGCACTTTGCATTTTGCACTTTGCATGGGACTTTGCACTTGGCACTTTGCACTTTGCATGGCCCTTTGCACTTGGCCCTTTGCACTTAGCCCTTTGCACTTGGCACTTGCACTTGGCCCTTTGTACTTGGCCCTTTGCACTTGGCCCTTTGCACTTGACACTTGCACTTGGCCCTTTGCACTTGGCCCTTTGCCAAGTGCAAAGGGCCAAGTGTCAAATGCAAAGTGCAAAGTGCCAAATGCAAAGGGCCAAGTGCAAAGTGTCAAATGCAAAGTGCCAAGTGCAAAGTGTTAAATGCAAGGTGCACTTTGCACTTTGCATTTGGCACTTTGCATTTTGCACTTTGCATGGAACTTTGCAATTGGCACTTTGCACTTTGCATGGCCCTTTGCACTTGGCCCTTTGCACTTGGCACTTACACTTGGCCCTTTGCACTTGGCCCTTTGCACTTGACACTTGCACTTGCACTTGGCCCTTTGCACTTGGCCCTTTGCGCATGGCCCTTTGCACTTGGCCCTTTGCGCTTGGCCCTTTGCACTTGCACTTGCCCTTTGCACTTGCACTTTGCCCTTTGCACTTGACCCTTTGCACTTGTCCCTTTACACTTGGCACTTGCACTTGGCCCTTTGCACTTGCACTTGGCACTTGGCCCTTTGCACCTGCACTTGGCACTTGGCCCTTTGCACTTGCCCCTTTGCACTTGCACTTGGCCCTTTGCATTTGGCACTGTGCACTTGGCCCTTTGCACTGACGATTTGCACTGGACCCTTGGCACTTGGCCCTTTGCACTTGCCCTTGGCCCTTTGCACTGGGCCCTTGGCACTTGGCCCTTTGCACTGGGCCCTTGGTACTTGCACTTGCACTTGGCCCTTTGCACTTGCACTTTGCACTTGCACTTTGCACTTGCACTTGGACTTTTGCGCTTGGCCCCTTGAACTTGGCACTTGACCCTTTGCACTTGGCCCTTTGCACTGGCACTTGCACTTGGCCCTTTGCACTTGGCCCTTTGCACTTGGCCTTTGCACTTGGCCCTTTGCACTTGGCCCTTTACACTTGGCACTTGCACTTGGCCTTTTGCACTTGCACTTGGCACTTGTCCCTTTGCACTTGCACTTGGCACTTGTCCCTTTGCACTTGCACTTGCACTTGGTCCTTTGCACTTGCCCCTTTGCACTTGGCCCTTTGCACTTGCACTTGCACTTGGCCCTTTGCACTTGGCCCTTGGCACTTGCACTTGGCCCTTGGCACTTGCACTTGGCCCTTTGCACTTGCACTTGGACTTTGCACTTGCACTTTGCACTTGCCCCATTTGCACTTGCCCTATTTGCACTTGGCCCCTTGCACTTGCACTTGGCCCTTTGCACTTAGCCCTTTGCACTTGCACTTGGCCCTTTGCACTTGGCCCTTTGTACTTGGCCCTTTGCACTGGCACTTGGCACTTTGAATTTGACACTCTGCACTTTGCACTTGCACTTGGCACTTGGCCCTTGGCCCTTTTCACTTGGCACTTGGCCCTTTGCACTTGGCAGTTTGCACTTGGAACTTGGCCCTTTACACTTGGCCCTCTCTTTTGATATTAGTAAATTTACACTACCGCTAGGTTTGCTACAGTAACTGTCATTTACTGCATTTAAATGTATACTTTTTTCCTTTGAAACTTTAAAATCAATTTTCGCAAAAACTATAAGGTCTTTTTGAAAATGTTTTTTTCCTCTTGTACCCACATATCTCCTTAAAAAACACTTAATGACCGCCTAACACTGATAGGTGTTGGCAGGTCGAAGTGGTGTTACGATGGAAATGTTCCATGTCAGTTCACAGAGGGTGTCTCCGCTGATCGCGGCTCGCAGGCTAAATGTAAACACACACAGAAGAAATCCCCGCTGTTTACATCATACGGCACTGCTGCGCAGCAGCGCCTTAACCACTTGAGGACCGTGGGCTTTACCCCCCTTAAAGAGACTCTGTAACAACAAAAACCTCCCCTGGGGGGTACTCACCTCGGGTGGGGGAAGCCTCCGGATCCTAATGAGGCTTCCCACGACGTCCTCTGTCCCACGGGGGTCTCGCTGCAGCCCTCCGAACAGCCGGCGACAGAGCCGACTGTAGCTTCAATATTTACCTTTGCTGGCTCCAGCGGGGGCGCTGTGGCGGCTTTCGGCACGGAAATAGACGGAAATACCCGATCTCCGTTGGGTCCGCTCTACTGCGCAGGTGCCGGAAACTTGCGCCTGCGCAGTAGAGCAGACCCGACAGCGATCGGGTATTTCCGCCTACTTCGGAGCCGACAGCCGTCAGAGCGCCTGCGCAGGAGCCAGGAAGGTAAATATTACGTCACCGCTGCACGGAGGGCTGCAGCGAGACCCCTGACGGATGGATACGGAGGCTTCCCCCACCCGAGGTGCGTACCCCCCAGGGGACGTTTTGTCGTTACAGTTCCTCTTTAAGGACCAGACCCTTTTTTTCCATTCAGACCACTGCAGCTTTTACGGTTTATTGCTCGCTCATACAACCTACCACCTAAATGAATTTTGGCTCCTTTTCTTGTCACTAATAAAGCTTTCTTTTGGTGCTATTTGATTGCTGCTAGTGTTGGGCGAACAGTGTTCGCCACTGTTCGGGTTCTGCAGAACATCACCCTGTTCGGGTGATGTTCGGGTTCGGCCGAACACCTGATGGGGTTCGGCCAAACTGTTCGGCCATATGGCCGAACTAAGAGCGCATGGCCGAACGTTACCCGAACGTTCGGCTAGCGCTGTGATTGGCCGAACGGGTCACGTGTAGTGTTGGGCGAACATCTAGATGTTAGGGTTCAGGCCGAACATGGCCGAACTCCGAACATAATGGAAGTCAATGGGGACCCGAACTTTCGTGCTTTGTAAAGCCTCCTTATATGCTACATACCCCAAATTTACAGGGTATGTGCACCTTGGGAGTGGGTACAAGAGGAAAAAAAAATTAGCAAAAAGAGCTTATAGTTTTTGAGAAAATCGATTTTAAAGTTTCAAAGGGAAAACTGTCTTTTAAATGCGGGAAATGTCTGTTTTCTTTGCACAGGTAACATGCTTTTTGTCGGCATGCAGTCATAAATGTAATACATATAAGAGGTTCCAGGAAAAGGGACCGGTAACGGTAACCCAGCAGCAGCACACGTGATGGAACAGGAGGAGGGTGGCGCAGGAGGAGAAGGCCACGCTTTGAGACACAACAACCCAGGCCTTGCATGAGGACAAGAAGCGTGCGGATAGCAATTTGCATTTTGTCGCCATGCAGTCATAAATGTAATACAGATGAGAGGTTCAATAAACAGGGACCGGAAACGCTAACCCATCACAGATGTTCATTGTTCATGTTACTTGGTTGGGGTCCGGGAGTGTTGCGTAGTCGTTTCCAATCCAGGATTGATTCATTTTAATTTGAGTCAGACGGTCTGCATTTTCTGTGGAGAGGCGGATACGCCGCCGATCTGTGACGATGCCTCCGGCAGCACTGAAACAGCGTTCCGACATAACGCTGGCTGCCGGGCAAGCCAGCACCTCTATTGCGTACATTGCCAGTTTGCGCCAGGTGTCTAGCTTCGATACCCAATAGTTGAAGGGTGCAGATGGATTGTTCAACACAGCTACGCCATCTGACATGTAGTCCTTGACCATCTTCTCCAGGCGATCGGTGTTGGAGGTGGATCTGCACGCTTGCTGTTCTGTGGGCTGCTGCATGGGTGTCAGAAAATGTTCCCACTCCAAGGACACTGCCGATACCATTCCCTTTTGGGCACTAGCTGCGGCTTGTGTTGTTTGCTGCCCTCCTGGTCGTCCTGGGTTTGCGGAAGTCAGTCTGTCGGCGTACAACTGGCTAGAGGAGGGGGAGGATGTCAATCTCCTCTCTAAAGTCTCCACAAGGGCCTGCTGGTATTCTTCCATTTTGACCTGTCTGGCTCTTTCTTCAAGCAGTTTTGGAACATTGTGTTTGTACCGTGGATCCAGAAGGGTATAAACCCAGTAATTGGTGTTGTCCAGAATGCGCACAATGCGTGGGTCGCGTTCAATGCAGTCCTAGGCCGAAGAGGTCATAGCCTAGGGTCACAAAACCTGTTTATTTGGGCAATTTCAATGGTGGCGAGTCTGACGTACATAAATCGCAGCAATGGCCGTTAGCAACGTCTGAATCTCACGAAATGTCTCATGCAGGTAGAAGACATATTGTTAGACTTGGGCTCCAAAGATGGGTTCCCTACATCTCTGCAAACCAGAGTTACAGGGCTCCAAATTTGGTAAAATCCCCCATAGGCTTTCATTGGGCCCCCTATTTACAGTTCCAAAATCTCACATCTTTTCAAAGGGCAAATACTCAGCAGTAGCAAATTTTCTAGCATTGTAGGGACCCTTAGGGGGAACATGACTGGTGAGTTTCGGGCCCCTAGGCCAAAGAGGTCATAGCCTAGGGTCACAAAAACCTGTTTATTTGGGCTATTTCAATGGTAGTGATGGTGACGTACATAAATCGCAGCAATGGCCGTTAGCAACGTCTGAATCTCACGAAATGTCTCATGCAGGTAGAAGACATATTGTTAGACTTGGATTCCAAAGATGGGGTCCCTACATCTCTGCAAACCAGAGTTACAGGGGTCCAAAATTGGTAAAATCCCCGATTGGATTTTATTGCCTCCCTATTTCACTTTCCAAAATCTCACATCTTTTCAAAGGGCAATGGCTCAGCAGTACCAAATTTTCTAGCATTGTAGGGACCCTTAGGGGGAACATGACTGGTGAGTTTCGGGCCCCTAGGCCGAAGAGGTCATAGCCTAGGGTCACAAAAACCTGTTTATTTGGGTTATTTCAATGGTAGTGATGGTGGCGTACATAAATCGCAGCAATGGCCGTTAGCAACGTCTGAATCTCACTAAATGTCTCATGCAGGTAGAAGACATATTGTTAGACTTGGATTCCAAAGATGGGGTCCCTACATCTCTGCAAACCAGAGTTACAGGGGTCCAAAATTGGTAAAATCCCCCATAGGATTTCATTGCCTCCCTATTTCACTTTCCAAAATCTCACATCTTTTCAAAGGGCAATGGCTCAGCAGTACCAAATTTTCTAGCATTGTAGGGACCCTTAGGGGGAACATGACTGGTGAGTTTCGGGCCCCTAGGCCGAAGAGGTCATAGCCTAGGGTCACAAAAACCTGTTTATTTGGGCTATTTCAATGGTAGTGATGGTGGCGTACATAAATCGCAGCAATGGCCGTTAGCAAAGTCTGAATCTCACGAAATGTCTCATGCAGGTAGAAGACATATTGTTAGACTTGGATTCCAAAGATAGGGTCCCTACATCTCTGCAAACCAGAGTTAAGGGGGTCCAAAATTGGTAAAATCCCCCATAGGATTTCATTGCCTCCCTATTTCACTTTCCAAAATCTCACATCTTTTCAAAGGGCAATGGCTCAGCAGTACCAAATTTTCTAGCATTGTAGGGACCCTTAGGGGGAACATGACTGGTGAGTTTCGGGCCCCTAGGCCGAAGAGGTCATAGCCTAGGGTCACAAAAACCTGTTTATTTGGGCTATTTCAATGGTAGTGATGGTGGCGTACATAAATCGCAGCAATGGCCGTTAGCAAAGTCTGAATCTCACGAAATGTCTCATGCAGGTAGAAGACATATTGTTAGACTTGGATTCCAAAGATGGGGTCCCTACATCTCTGCAAACCAGAGTTACAGGGGTCCAAAATTGGTAAAATCCCCCATAGGATTTCATTGCCTCCCTATTTCACTTTCCAAAATCTCACATCTTTTCAAAGGGCAATGGCTCAGCAGTACCAAATTTTCTAGCATTGTAGGGACCCTTGACTGGTGAGTTTTGCCACTGCTGAGCCATTGCCCTTTGAAATGGTGTGAGATTTTGGAACGGTAAATAGGAGGCCCAATGAAAGCCTATGGGGGATTTTACCAATTTTGGACCCCTGTAACTCTGGTTTGCAGAGATGTAGGGACCCCATCTTTGGAATCCAAGTCTAACAATATGTCTTCTACCTGCATGAGACATTTCGTGAGATTCAGACGTTGCTAACGGCCATGGCTTAGATTTATGTACGCCACCATCACTACCATTGAAATAGCCCAAATAAACAGGTTTTTGTGACCCTAGGCTTTGACCTCTTCGGCCTAGGGGCCCGAAACTCACCAGTCATGTTCCCCCTAAGGGTCCCTACAATGCTAGAAAATTTGGTACTGCTGAGCCATTGCCCTTTGAAAAGATGTGAGATTTTGGAAAGTGAAATAGGGAGGCAATGAAATCCTATGGGGGATTTTACCAATTTTGGACCCCTGTAACTCTGGTTTGCAGAGATGTAGGGACCCCATCTTTGGAATCCAAGTCTAACAATATGTCTTCTACCTGCATGAGACATTTCGTGAGATTCAGACTTTGCTAACGGCCATTGCTGCGATTTATGTACGCCACCATCACTACCATTGAAATAGCCCAAATAAACAGGTTTTTGTGACCCTAGGCTATGACCTCTTCGGCCTAGGGGCCCGAAACTCACCAGTCATGTTCCCCCTAAGGGTCCCTACAATGCTAGAAAATTTGGTACTGCTGAGCCATTGCCCTTTGAAAAGATGTGAGATTTTGGAAAGTGAAATAGGGAGGCAATGAAATCCTATGGGGGATTTTACCAATTTTGGACCCCTGTAACTCTGGTTTGCAGAGATGTAGGGACCCCATCTTTGGAATCCAAGTCTAACAATATGTCTTCTACCTGCATGAGACATTTCGTGAGATTCAGACTTTGCTAACGGCCATTGCTGCGATTTATGTACGCCACCATCACTACCATTGAAATAGCCCAAATAAACAGGTTTTTGTGACCCTAGGCTATGACCTCTTCGGCCTAGGGGCCCGAAACTCACCAGTCATGTTCCCCCTAAGGGTCCCTACAATGCTAGAAAATTTGGTACTGCTGAGCCATTGCCCTTTGAAAAGATGTGAGATTTTGGAAAGTGAAATAGGGAGGCAATGAAATCCTATGGGGGATTTTACCAATTTTGGACCCCTGTAACTCTGGTTTGCAGAGATGTAGGGACCCCATCTTTGGAATCCAAGTCTAACAATATGTCTTCTACCTGCATGAGACATTTCGTGAGATTCAGACGTTGCTAACGGCCATTGCTGCGATTTATGTACGCCACCATCACTACCATTGAAATAGCCCAAATAAACAGGTTTTTGTGACCCTAGGCTATGACCTCTTCGGCCTAGGGGCCCGAAACTCACCAGTCATGTTCCCCCTAAGGGTCCCTACAATGCTAGAAAATTTGGTACTGCTGAGCCATTGCCCTTTGAAAAGATGTGAGATTTTGGAAAGTGAAATAGGGTGGCAATGAAATCCTATGGGGGATTTTACCAATTTTGGACCCCTGTAACTCTGGTTTGCAGAGATGTAGGGACCCCATCTTTGGAATCCAAGTCTAACAATATGTCTTCTACCTGCATGAGACATTTCGTGAGATTCAGACTTTGCTAACGGCCATTGCTGCGATTTATGTACGTCACCATCACTACCATTGAAATAGCCCAAATAAACAGGTTTTTGTGACCCTAGGCTATGACCTCTTCGGCCTAGGGGCCCGAAACTCACCAGTCATGTTCCCCCTAAGGGTCCCTACAATGCTAGAAAATTTGCCACTGCTGAGTAATTGCCCTTTGAAAAGATGTGAGATTTTGGAACTGTAAATAGGAGGCCCAATGAAAGCCTATGGGGGATTTTACCAAATTTGGAGCCCTGTAACTCTGGTTTGCAGAGATGTAGGGAACCCATCTTTGGAGCCCAAGTCTAACAATATGTCTTCTACCTGCATAAGACATTTCGTGAGATTCAGACGTTGCTAACGGCCATTGCTGCGATTTATGTACGTCAGACTCGCCACCATTGAAATTGCCCAAATAAACAGGTTTTGTGACCCTAGGCTATGACCTCTTCGGACTAGGACTGCATTGAACGCGACCCACGCATTGTGCGCATTCTGGACAACACCAATTACTGGGTTTATACCCTTCTGGATCCACGGTACAAACACAATGTTCCAAAACTGCTTGAAGAAAGAGCCAGACAGGTCAAAATGGAAGAATACCAGCAGGCCCTTGTGGAGACTTTAGAGAGGAGATTGACATCCTCCCCCTCCTCTAGCCAGTTGTACGCCGACAGACTGACTTCCGCAAACCCAGGACGACCAGGAGGGCAGCAAACAACACAAGCCGCAGCTAGTGCCCAAAAGGGAATGGTATCGGCAGTGTCCTTGGAGTGGGAAAATTTTCTGACACCCATGCAGCAGCACACAGAACAGCAAGCGTGCAGATCCACCTCCAACACCGATCGCCTGGAGAAGATGGTCAAGGACTACATGTCAGATGGCGTAGCTGTGTTGAACAATCCATCTGCACCCTTCAACTATTGGGTATCAAAGCTAGACACCTGGCACAAACTGGCAATGTACGCAATAGAGGTGCTGGCTTGCCCGGCAGCCAGCGTTATGTCGGAACGCTGTTTCAGTGCTGCCGGAGGCATCGTCACAGATCGGCGGCGTATCCGCCTCTCCACAGAAAATGCAGACCGTCTGACTCAAATTAAAATGAATCAATCCTGGATTGGAAACGACTACGCAACACTCCCGGACCCCAACCAAGTAACATGAACAATGAACATCTGTGATGGGTTAGCGTTTCCGGTCCCTGTTTATTGAACCTCTCATCTGTATTACATTTATGACTGCATGGCGACAAAATGCAAATTGCTATCCGCACGCTTCTTGTCCTCATGCAAGGCCTGGGTTGTTGTGTCTCAAAGCGTGGCCTTCTCCTCCTGCGCCACCCTCCCTTCTGTTCCATCACGTGTGCTGCTGCTGGGTTAGCGTTACCGGTCCCTTTTCCTGGAACCTCTTATATGTATTACATTTATGACTGCATGCCGACAAAAAGCATGTTACCTGTGCAAAGAAAACAGACATTTCCCGCATTTAAAAGACAGATTTCCCTTTGAAACTTTAAAATCGATTTTCTCAAAAACTATAAGCTCTTTTTGCTAAATTTTTTTTTCCTCTTGTACCCACTCCCAAGGTGCACATACCCTGTAAATTTGGGGTATGTAGCATGTAAGGAGGCTTTACAAAGCACAAAAGTTCGGGTCCCCATTGACTTCCATTATGTTCGGAGTTCGGGTCGAACACCCGAACATCGCGGCCATGTTCGGCCTGTTCGGCCCGAACCCGAACATCTAGATGTTCGCCCAACACTAATTGCTGCTGCGATTTTTACTTTTTATTATATTCATCAAAAAGACATGAATTTTGGCAAGAAAATGATTTTTTTAACTCTCTGTGCTGACATTTTTCAAATAAAGTAAAATTTCTGTATACATGCAGCACGAAAAATGTGGACAAACATGTTTTTGATTAAAAAAAACCCATTCAGCCTATATTTATTGGTTTGGGTAAAAGTTATAGTGTTTACAAACTATGGTGCAAAAAGTGAATTTTTCCATTTTGTAGCATCTATGACTTTTCTGACCACCTGTCATGTTTCATGAGGGGCTAGAATTCCAGGATAGTATAAATACACCCCAAATGACCCCATTTTGGAAAGAAGACATCCCAAAGTATTCACTGAGAGGCATAGTGAGTTCATAGAAGATATTATTTTTTGTCACAAGTTAGCGGAAAATGACAGTTTGTGACAAGAAAAAAAAAAAGTTTCCATTTCTGCTAACTTGTGACAAAAAAAAATGAAATCTGCCACGGACTCACCATGCCCCTCTCTGAATACCTTGAAGTGTCTACTTTCCAAAATGGGGTCATTTGTGGGGTGTTTACTGTCCTGGCATTTTGGGGGGTGCTAATTTGTAAGCACCCCTGTAAAGCCTAAAGGTGCTCATTGGACTTTGGGCCCCTTAGCGCAGTTAGGCTGCAAAAAAGTGCCACACATGTGGTATTGCCGTACTCAGGAGAAGTAGTATAATGTGTTTTGGGGTCTATTTTTACACATACCCATGCTAGGTGGGAGAAATATCTCTGTAAATGACAATTGTTTAATTTTTTTTTACACACAATTGTCCATTTACAGAGATATTTCTCCCACTCAGCATGGGTATGTGTAAAAATACACCCCAAAACACATTATACTACTTCTCCTGAGTACGGCGATACCACATGTGTGGCACTTTTTTGCACCCTAACTGCGCTAAGGGGCCCAAAGTCCAATGAGTACCTTTAGGATTTCACAGGTCATTTTTGTTTCAAGACTACTCCTCACGGTTTAGGGCCCCTAAAATGCCAGGGCAGTATAGGAACACCACTAATGACCCCATTTTAGAAAGAAGATACCCCAAGGTATTCCGTTAGGAGTATGGCGAGTTCATAGAAGATTTTATTTTTTGTCGCAAGTTAGCGGAAATTGATTTTAATTGTTTTTTTTTTTTCCCAAAGTGTCATTTTCCGCTAATTTGAGACAAAAAATAAAATCTTCTATGAACTCACCATACTCCTAACGGAATACCTTTGGGTGTCTTCTTTCTAGAATGGGGTCATTTGTGGGGTTCCTATACTGCCCTGGCATTTTAGGAGCCCTAAACCGTGAGGAGTAGTCTTGAAACAAAAATGACCTGTGAAATTCTAAAGGTACTCATTGGACTTTGGGCCCCTTAGCGCAGTTAGGGTGCAAAAAAGTGCCACACATGTGGTATCGCCGTACTCAGGAGAAGTAGTATAATGTGTTTTGTGGTGTATTTTTACACATACCCATGCTGGGTGGGAGAAATATCTCTGTAAATGGACAATTGTGCGTAAAAAAAATCAAACAATTGTCATTGACAGAGATATTTCTCCCACCCAGCATGGGTATGTGTAAAAATACACCCCAAAACACATTATACTACTTCTCCTGAGTACGGCGATACCACATGTGTGACACTTTTTTGCACCCTAACTGCGCTAAGGGGCCTAACATCCTATTCACAGGTCATTTTGAGGCATTTGGATTCTAGACTACTCCTCACGGTTTAGGGCCCCTAAAATGCCAGGGCAGTATAGGAACCCCACAAGTGACCCCATTTTAGAAAGAAGACACCCCAAGGTATTCCGTTAGGAGTATGGTGAGTTCATAGAAGATTTTATTTTTTGTCACAAGTTAGTGAAAAATGAATATAAACCAAAAAAAGAAATTGGCTCTCAGGTGCATGCAAAAAACTATCTTTATTATAGCAAATCCATAATTCCAAATACTAACATATTACAAGTTAAAAAATGAAACCCCCCATCCAAACAAAAGAACCCCTAAGGAGGCTGCAGTCCTCCACCCTGGCTAAAGTTCTGGTATTATTGTACTAGCAACCAGTCCTCCAAAGTACAACAGCAGATCACCGATGTAGAGATAATTTGCAAACAGAGTACATAGTTGCAAAGGGCATGCGTATATGTAAGATGGACAAAGCAAGCAAGGTAAGCTGGTTAATCCACTCCTGAGTATAGCATTTCCGGATTAGTAAGCAGATTTATGCAGATTGAAAGATTTGAGCTAATTAAAAGTCCTCAAAATACATGCATTGCAGTTGCCATTGCAGATTGTACATCAAAGATAATTTGCATGCAAATAGTTGGAATTCCTATGCATCATAGGGGTAGTAGATAGATTTAATCAGATCAAAAGATTTGGGCTGATTGAGAGTCTTCAAAAGACAAGCATCACAATCCCACTCACAGATTGTACATCAAAAGTGATAGCTGAAGCTCCTATGTATCACAGGACATGTATATATCAATGGTTGTAGATGAAAAAGCAAGGCAATGTAACAGAGCCAATAGACCCACTCGCAGTCCAAAGCGTTACTCCATATAAAGGGAATTTCATGCTTAGCCCATCATAGTTCATAGATTTCCATCAGGGATCTGCAAATTGTATATATGCCATTCATAGTTACCAGACCAGGTGATAAAGAAATAGTCCAGAGGGGCTTGAAGTTTGAGGGGTAATTCACAAACACTTAATCCATGACATGTTTCTCTGAATCTCCATATCAGCCTCTTCAGATGGAACAGCGTGATGTAAAGATGCCCTATGTGCGAACACTAGGGCGGCCATTATAGGCATGTATACAGACTTCCCCCTTTATCCTCCCCATCCAGCGTCATCTCATCCAATCAATAACCCGACGTCACCACAGCCCGCCCGCCGTACAGACAATGGGCGGGGAGGGTACACGTCATGCGTATCACCGCGGAGCGCAAGGAAATGCGTCTCCGCCGGTGATTAGACTGGGAGACTCGGCTGTCTCTGTGCGTCTCCAGTGAAAAATGACACTTTGTGAAAAAAAAAACAATAAAAATCAATTTCTGCTAACTTTTGACAAAAAATAAAATCCATGAACGTGTCATACACCTAACAGAATACCTTGGGGTGTCTTTTTTCTAAAATGGGGTCACTTGTGGGGTTCCTATACCGCCCTGGCATTTTACGGGCCCAAAACCGCGAGTAGTCTGGAAACCAAATGTCTCAAAATAACTGTTCAGGGGTATAAGCATCTGCAAATTTTGATGACAGGCGGTCTATGAGGGGGCGAATTTTGTGGAACCGGTCATAAGCAGGGTGGCCTTTTAGATGACAGTTTGTATTGGGCCTGATCTGATGGATAGGAGTGCTAGGGGGGTGACAGGAGGTGATTGATGGGTGTCTCAGGGGGTGGTTGGAGGGGAAAATAGATGCAATCAATGCACTGGGGAGGTGATCAGAAGGGGGTCTGAGGGGAATCTGCGGGTTTGGCCGAGTGATCAGGAGCCCACACGGGGCAAATTAGGGCCTGATCTGATGGGTAGGTGTGCTAGGGAGTGACAGGAGGTGATTGATGGGTGTCTCAAGGTGTGATTAGTGGGGGGAATAGATGCAAGCAATGCACTGGCGAGGTGATCAGGGCTGGGGTCTGAGGGCGTTCTGAGGGCCCTAGGGGAAGATAGGGGTCTAATCTGATGGGTAGCAGTGACAGGGGGTGATTGATGGGTAATTAGTGGGTATTTAGGGTAGAGAACAGATGTAAACACTGCACTTGGGAGGTGATCTGACGTCGCCTCTGCGGGCGATCTATTGGTGTGGGTGGGTGATCAGATTGCCCGCAAGGGGCAGGTTAGGGGCTGATTGATGGGTGGCAGTGACAGGGGGTGATTGATGGGTGGCAGTGACAGGGGGTGATTGATGGGTGATTGACAGGTGATTGACAGGTGATCAGTGGATTATTACAGGGAAGAACAGATGTAAATAATGCACTGGCGAATTGATAAGGGGGATCTGAGGGCAATCTTAGTGTGTAGGCGGGTGATTGGGTGCCCGCAAGGGGCAGATTAAGGTCTGATCTGATGGGTAACAGTGACAGGTGGTGATGGGGGTGATTGATGGGTGATTTATGGGTAATTAGTGGGTGTTTAGGGTAGAGAACAGATGTAAACACTGCACTTGGGAGGTGATCTGATGTCGGATCTGTGGGCGATCTATTGGTGTGGGTGGGTGATCAGATTGCCCGCAAGGGGCAGGTTAGGGGCTAATTGATGGGTGGCAGTGACAGGGGGTGATTGATGGGTGATTGATGGGTGATTGACAGGTGATTGACAGGTGATTGACAGGTGATCAGGGGGATGGATGCATACAGTACACAGGGGTGGGGGGGTCTGGGGAGAATCTGAGGGGTGGGGCAGTGATCAGGAGGGAGCAGGGGGCAGTTTAGGGAATTCAAAAAAAATAGCGTTTACAGATAGTGACAGGGAGTGATTGATGGGTGATTAGGGGGGTGATTGGGTGCAAACAGTGGTCTGGGGGGTGGGCGGGGGGGGGTCTGAGGGGTGCTGTGGGCGATCAGGGGGCAGGGGGGGGGAAATCAGTGTGCTTGGGTGCAGACTAGGGTGGCTGCAGCCTGCCCTGGTGGTCCCTCGGACACTGGGACCACCAGGGCAGGAGGCAGCCTGTATAATACACTTTGTATACATTACAAAGTGTATTATACACTTTGTATGCGGCAATCCGGGTGCTATTAACCCGCCGGCGCTTCCGAACGGCCGGCAGGTTACAACGCGAGGGGGGCAGAGCCAGTCCCCGGCGGAGGATCGCGTCACGAATGACGCGATCGCTCCGCCCATGCCCGTACAAGGACTGCCGCCAATTGTACATGCGGCGGTCCTTGCGGGATCCACTTCCCAGCCACCATTTGTACATGCGGCGGTCGGGAAGTGGTTAAAGGAGATCGGTGATCCCCGGCCTCTGATTGGCCGGGGATCGCCGGCATCTGATAGGCTGAAGCCTATACTAGGCGGCGCAGGACGGATATCTGTCCTGCACAGCCCACAGCGTTAGCTAGAGAAACACGAAAGGAAGACACGGCACTCAGGAGCTGTGTGCAGCAACAAGCTGTATTGAAGCAGGCAGTACACTACATGTTTCGGGCTCCCCGAAACATGTAGTGTACTGTCTGCTTCAATACAGCTTGTTGCTGCACACAGCTCCTGAGTGCCGTGTCTTCATTTCGTGTTTGCCTGTTTGTTTGCAGGTGTGGTGGACCTGCTTGACACTGAGCACCGGCTGGCCGACTTATTGTTGGTTATTCCCGAGGTGAGGTGATATCTTCGTTTCTGCGTTAGCTAGAGGGAGGAAAGGGCAGAGAGGGAGGAAATCGCTGCGGAGGGGGGCTTTGAGGAGCCCCCCCGCAGATCACATATAGCCGGCGGCGATCAGACCCCCTCAGCAGGAGGGGGAAGCAGCAGGGGGGAAGTCTGATCGCCCTGCTGCAAACCTGATCTGTGCTGTGGGCTGGAGAGCCCATGCAGCACAGATCAGGAAAAAAGAGCCTGGTCCTTAAGTGGTTAATATACCCTGCAAATTTGGTGATTCTATCTTGTAAGGGGGCTTAGATATAAAACGCGAAAAAACGGATTTTAGGCGAAAATTAATGTGAAAATATTCAGGTGAAATTTTGCCTTTTGAAACGAAAATAGTACTTATTTTTGCGAAAATTCTGCGATATAAAATAAAAATTTTCGATGCGAAAATGACTTTGGCGAAAATTTGCAAGCAGCACTGAGTGACTGCAACTAACTGAAGTTGATCACTGGCTAATGAGCTGATTACAAGTGTCAGATACAGTAAAATATAGAGCACAAAAATGAGTGGACAGCGGTCTGCCTGCAGTGCACTAATAGAACAGTACAATGTCACTGACTAAACTTAGTGACGGACCAGTGGCAGTGACTGCAACTAACTGAAGTTGATCACTGGCTGGCTGGCTTAGCTAGCTAACAAGTATACAGTAATAGAGCAGTGGAATCAGTGTGAAGTTGAACGTGCCTGTATTAAGCACAGCAAATCAGTACACTGACACTGACTACACTGACTACAGCTAACTGAAGTTAATCACTCACTGGCTAGCTAAATACAAGGATATACAGTCTCTAATAGAGCAGTAGAATCAGTGAACCTGCCTGCCAGTGCCTGCACTAAGCACAGCAATCCGTACACTCTCTCACTGACCACTACACTGACTACAAGTAACTTAAGTAATCACTCACTGGCTAGCTAGCTGAATACAAGTATATTCTACAGCAGGGCTGCCCAATAGGTCGATCGCGATCTACCGGTAGATCGCGACCACCTTCTCGGTAGATCGCGGCCTCTTGGCCGCGTCTCATTACATTTTGCGGCCAGCAGCATGTTTAGCTGCCAGCCAATAGGAATGCAGGGGAGAAGACGCGGCAAGCAGAGAGGGAGGAGAGAGGCGGAGCGGCCGCTACGTCATGGCTGGGGGCGGTGCCGGGCAGCCTGCAACGTGCGTGCTTGTAACATGCCCGGCGCCGTCCCCAGCCATGATGTAGCGGCTGCGCCGCCTCTCTCCTCGCCGCATCTTCTCCCTGACATTCTTATTGGCCAGCGGCCTGCCTGCCGGAGGTTCCAGGAGTCCAGAGGACCCTGGCTAACCTACGCTGCAGGTACATATACCTGGCTAAGCTACACCGAGGGCCCCTATACCTGGCTAAGCTACACTGAGGGGCCCTATACCTGGCTAAGCTACACCGAGGGCCCCTATACCTGGCTAAGCTACACTGGGGGCCCCTATACCTGGCTAACCTACACTGGGGGCCCCTATACCTGGCTAACCTACACTGGGGGCCCATATGCCAGGCTAACCTACACTGAGGGCCCATATACCTGGCTAACCTACACTGAGGGCCCATATACCTGGCTAACCTACACTGGGAGCCCATATACCTGGCTAACCTACACTGGGGGTCATATACCTGGCTAACCTACACTGGGGGCCCATATACCTGGCTAACCTACACTGGGGGCCCATATACCTGGCTAATCTACACTGGGGGCCCATATACCTGGCTAACCTACACTGAGGGCCCATATACCTGGCTAACCTACACTGAGGGCCCATATACCTGCCTAACCTACACTGAGGGCCCATATACCTGGCTAACCTATAGTGAGGGCCCATATACCTGGCTAACCTATACTGAGGGCATGTAACCTATGCTGCAGGCACATACACCTGGCTAACCTACATCGGGGGGGGGGGGGGGGGCGTGCTTAGCATTTGGGATGTTGGTAGATCTCCTGGCCTCGGCAAATTTTAAAGTAGCTCGGGAGCCGAAAAAAGTGTGGGCACCCCTGTACTACAATATAAGAGCACTGTTAGGAGTAAAAACGCTGTTTTAAGGATAAGACGCCCTTGCTGAAGCAACAGTGGCCTGGAGATGATCCTCTCAGTACCAGAGTCTAGCAAGGATGGAGCTTTTCATCATGGCCGCCACTTTATATACAGGAGGGGAGGGCATATCCTCCCCTCCTATGATTGGTTGCTAGGGCCGGGCAGGGGGGCCTCTGATTGGCCCAGGGACGTCATTTCCACTCAACCACAACCTAATCACAGCCAGGGTTTCTCTTCGGGTCACCCAAATGCGAATTTTACCCAAAAATTCTGGTGTTTTTCTAGTGTTGCTGAAGGCGAAGCCTAACCCAAATGTTACAAACCATGCCGAATCCGAATTCGAAGGTTCCCGAATGTGCGCACTAGAATTCGGCCGGATGGAGCTGTGGGTTCGGGGTTTGACTTCGGAATTCGGGGATGACGTCATTGGGCCAATCAGAAGTCCTCCAGCCGAGGACCTGGCAACCCTAGCAACCAATCAGAGGGGGGATCCTGGCCCTCCCCTCCTGTATATAAGGCGGCGGCCATCTTGCAGAGCCACGCACTTGTGTGACTGCTGCTGGTACTGAGAGATTCTCCAGTGCTGTGCTGTGTCTGAGCAAGTGCTTTTCACTGCTAAACCTAGCGTTTTGCTTCCTAAACACCTCCTAAACACATTAATTATACTTTTATATAGTTATATAGTAATTTGATTGTTTGTAGTCAGCTAGTGTATAGTGTATACTGTGTTAGGCTAGTGCTAGTCTGTGTGCAGGCTAGGCCTGCTAGCCTAGGGCAGCCTTAGCCTACTACTAGCTTAGGTAGGTTAGGGATTCTAGCTAGTTGTGTACTTAGTACTAGTGTAGTTATTTAGTACTGCTGTAGTCTGTTAGTTTATTAGCTTCAGTACTGTGTTAGTTAGTTACTGACTGTGTACAGGCCAGCAAACACCTGTTGTGATCTGTGACAGTCATCAGCCCGACCCTATCGATTGATTGCGTCTGACCGTGTGTGACCGACTGTAATTGTCACCAACTGTCTGCGCCGCACAACTTAGTTATTTGTAGTACGCTAGGGATTTAGTTACCTGCGTACTACTACTACCCGTTCAGTTAATTTTTTGTACTGTTAGTGTGTGATTTTATTAGCTTCTGTACTGTGTAATAAATAATAGTTAGTTACATCACAGGCCAGCATCCGTTGTGAGTGACCTGTGACTGTCACCTGCCCGACCCTATTGATTGATTGTGTCTGACCGTGTGTGACCGACTTTAATTGTCACTAACTGTCTGCCGCACGACTTAGTTATTGTAGTACGCTAGGGATTTATTAGTTACCTGCGTGTTTACTACTACTACTACTACTACTGCTGTCTACTACTACTACTACTACTGCTACTACCTGTTCAGTTATTTTTTTCCACTGTTAATCAATGTGCTATTGATTGATTGTGTCTGACCGTGTGTGTCCAAATTTAATTGTCACTGTCCGTCACACGAGTTAGTTAGTACTGTAGTATACTACATTACTGCTGTTAGTAGTAGTACTACTACTATTTAATACTACTATTTAAATAAAAATAAAAAAAAAACTTTCATTTTTTGTTGTCACTCAACACCAGTCACCACCACCAGCAGTCACCACCAAGTCACCACCACCACAGACTTTATTAAAGTTTACACCCTTTCCCGCCCTCTTCTACATTTTGTTAGGTACTGTATTTGTATATTTGTATATTGAACAATGACTGGCAGAGGTAGAGGGTGAGGCACCACCAGGAGAGGCAGCGCCATTGCAGGAGCCACAGCAGCAGCAGGTCCGCCGCCAGCCACTGACCGCAGAATTGTGGAGTAGGGAGCAGAGGCAATCTTTGAGATGGGTTTTTGCTCCCGGCCCATTGTGGAGAGTCAGGTGCAGGCTGTGGTGGAACTGATGGTGGAGCAGGAAGCCACCGTTTCCAGCCAGGCCTCCAGCACCAGCAAGACCAGTGCCACCACCACCAGCACTCCGGTCTGCATCAGGCCTCCACCACCGCTTGAGGCCATGGTCAAGGTGACCCCATCGACCAGCCTGCCCTCACTGAGCACGCTTTTCTCCCCAGAGACTGTGAGCATGTACAGGGATGTTTTGGAGCAGTTTGAGGTGGAGATGACGGGGCCATGCAACGAGGAGGAGGAGTTTGAAGTGCAGCAGTTTGTTGTTGGCGCTGAGGAGGAGGGGCGTGATGCAGGGGATCTTGGGGTAGAGGAGTTGGTTGAGGTGGGTTCACAGGAGATGCTTGGGGATGATGATGATGACTTGTTGGATCCTTCCTATGTGCCACCAGTACCACCAGCACAGTTGGTTGAAGGCAGATCGTCTTCGGAGGGGGAGGCGTCTCTGGTGCAGAGGCGCAGCAGCAGCAAGGCAGCCAGCACAGGACGTGGAAGGCAGGAGCCACAGCCTGCTGCTTCAGCCGCTACCACCACCCGCAGCAAACCTCCAACCAAAACAAAAAAGACACAATCCTCCAAGGGCACCAAAAAACCCCAGCCCTCAAGCTCAAACAGCAGGTTGAAGTCCCCAGTCTGGCGGTACTTCACCAAGTGCCCAGTGGACGTGACCTGTTCAATTTGCAACAGTTGCGGTGTCAGTCTCAGCAGAGGTCGCGATCTGCTCAAGTTAGGTACCTCCTGCCTGCAGACCCACTTAGAGAGCAGACATTTGGATGAGTTTACTGAGTATCAGAAGCTGACGGAGAGTGGCGCAGGCAGTGGGCAAACCCAGACAGCCACTGCACAGATTTCAGCAGCAGCAGCAGCATCCGACCCTCCTGCCCATCCAGCAGCAGCAGCAGGAGCACAGCAGCAACTCACCCCCCCCCTCCAGGCAGCCAGTCCTCAGTGGCCTCATCAGCTTCCTCCACAGTGGCCTCCTCACCCTCCCGTGCAGGCAAACGTCGCCAGACCCTGCTCAGCGAGTCATTCCCCGGTGTGACCAAGGTTCTGCCTCCCACAGGCGCATCCGGGTGCTGAACGGGTTGCTTGCCCGGGCCATGTGCTCCCAGCTCCTGCCATATTCCTTTGTGCAGGATGGGAGTGACATGAGAGCGCTGCTGCAGGTTGGGATCCCGGAGTGGCAAGACCCCAGCCGCTACTACTTCTCCCGCAGGGCGATCCCAGCACTGCACCGCTTTGCCATGGTGAATGTGGGCCGCGCGCTCAATCAAGCCGTCAGTGTGCAGATCCACGTCACCATGGATTCATGAAGCAGCCGTTTTGGGACAGACCGCTATCTGTCCTTTACGGCCCACTGGGTCAGCCTGGTGGAAAGCCCGAGCGAGGAAGCAGCAGGTCCACCCTCGGGCGCAGCAGCGGCACCAGTTGCCCACTATGTGGTGCCACCGCGTGGGGTCAGGGGAGAAGCAGCAGCTCCCGCCGACAAGCAATCCCATCTGAACAGCAGCATGAAGGCCCGCCACTGCCAAGCGCTGCTGGAGATGAAAAGCCAGGGCAAAAACAGCTTGATGGCAGCCAACGTGCTCCGGTACCTCAGGGAGCAGGAGAGGATGTGGCTGACCCCCAGAGGCCTCACTGTGGGATTGGTGGTGTCCGACAATGCCATCAGCAGGGGAAACTTGGCCCACGTCCTGAACCTGGTGGTGCAAAAGTTAATGCGCACCTACTAGGGGATGGAGGAGCTGTTAGAAGCGGCGCGGAAAATTGTGCGCACTTTCCGCCGCTCAGCAGCTGCCACAGTAAAACTGGCAGACATCCAGCAGCTCGAGGGCCTGCCACGACACCGCCTCGTCATAGATGTGCCAACTCGCTGGAACTCCACCCTGGTGATGTTGGAGCAGCAGGTTGAGCAGAGGAGGGCTGTTCAACGCTACATCTATGATGCCACTGTCGCTGGCACCAGCAGCACCACCAAACTCCAGCTACTCTCCAACACACAGTGGGGGCAGATGCAGCAGGTCAACCTGGTGAGCGAAGAACAGGCATCCCTCTGCTAATGGGTGCCCTTTGTTTGTCTGCTGGACAGGGCACTTGGCAATTAGGTGGATTTGGGAGAGGAGGCCATGAAGCAGCTGGAAAAGCAGCCGCCTGCGCAGTCCACTGCTGCGCAGGTATTTGAGTCCCTGGAGGAGGAAGAGGAGTTGGAGGTGCTGGACTTTGCTGCTGGGGGGGAACATCGGAGCGCAGCAGCAGTGGTGCGAGGGTGAAGAGAGGAGGAAGAGGCTCAGGGGCCAGAGGAGGAGGAAGAGGAGGACGCTGACCCTGATGTCTCTGTTGGACGGTCTACCCTGTTCCCCATGGCAGCGCACATGCTGCGTTGCCTGCGCACAGACCCCAGGGTCAAGCGGATGTCAGCAAGGAAGGACGCCTGCATCAGCATGATTCTGGACCCATGGCTGAGGGGGAGGTGGGATCAGTTTCTGGGGACCCCATGGAGTACTGGGTGGAGTGCTTGAACATCTGGAGGGAGCTAGCGCAGTACGCCCTGGAAGTATTGTCTTGCCCCCCTTCCAACGTGCTGTCCGAGTGGTGCTTCAGTGCGGCCGGTGGCGTGGTCACCGAGAAGCGCACTCATCTGTCCACAGAGGGCGAGGACAGACTGACATTTTTGAAGATTAACCAGGCCTGGATAGAAGGCACGTTCCTGGCACCTGTTGTCGGCGAGAGGAGGACATGAGGTGCCTGCCTGGGAATTACAATACATTGCCTGCTGCCATACGTGACTCCTCCTGCTGCTGCGGCTGCGGCTGTGGCTGCTGCTGTATTTATTTATTTATGAATTGATTAATTTATTTATGTATTTATTGTATTTATACGTGACTCCTCCTCCTCCTGCTGCTGTATTTATTTATTTATGAATTTATGAATTTATTTATGTTTTTATTGTATTTATACGCGACTCCTCCTCCTCCTCCTCCTGATGCTGCTGCTGCATTTATTTATTTATGAATTTATTTATGTATTTATTGTATTTATACGTGACTCCTCCTCCTCCTCCTGCTGCTGCTGCTGCTGCATTTAATTATTTATGAATTTATTTATGTATTTATTGTATTTATATGTGACTCCTCCTCCTCCTCCTGGCTGCTGCTGCATTTATTTATTTATGAATTTATGAATTTATTTATGTATTTATTGTATTTATATGTGACTCCTCCTCCTCCTGCTGCTGCTGCATTTATTTATTTATGAATTTATTTATGTATTTATTGTATTTATATGTGACTCCTCCTCCTCCTCCTGGCTGCTGCTGCTGCATTTATTTATGAATTTAGTTATGTATTTATTGTATTTATAAAGTGGTAACATATTACACCGAGCTGATTTTCATCCTCCTGCTGTCTGTGCTCCCACCACCAGGGTCCACACAATACATTGCCTGCTGCCATACGTGACTCCTGCTGCTGCTGCTGCTGCTGTATTTATTTATTTATGAATGTGTTTATGTATTTATAAAGCGGCAACATATTACGTCGCACTGATTTTCATCCTCCTGCTGTCTGTGGTTCCACCGCCAGGGTCCACAACACACAATACATTGCCTGCTGCCAGTGCCACATGTCACTCCTCCTCCTGCTGCTGCTGCATTTATCCTCCTGCTGTCAGTGGTCCCACCGCCAGGGTCCACACAATACATTGCCTGCTGCCAGTGCCACACGTGACACGTCACTCCTCCTGCTGTATTTATCCTCCTGCTGTCTGTGGTCCCACCGCCAGGGTCCACATAATACATTGGCTCTGCCCCTAGGAAGTCAGTGTGTGTGTGGCTGCCGAGGAGAGAGGATCTCTCCGGCTGAGCTCCAGCAGATACAGCTGCTGGGGAGGAATCCCTTGAACTTCATCCAGGATCCAGGAACCTGTCCAGGCAGAGCACCTAAGGAGGGAGTAGGTCTTCGTGTGGAGGTTTTGGGCTCCCCTGGGCTGGACGGCTCTGGGGGGCCTGGGCCTTGAGAACGCATCCCTGTCCTCCAGGATGGAGGCTCATAAATCTATGGACAGTGGATCGACGGTTGATGAGACTGTGAGTAATGTTGTGGAATGGCACAAAAGTGTTAAACTGGTGCAAGAAACATTGAACTCACTACAGTTTGACTTAAAGAAGCGTATAAACAAGTTTGGTGAGTCATGGAAGCCGGCTTTTTTAAGAACCAATCCGCAGTTGGTGAAACTGCAGGAGCAGATTGTGTTGCAGAAAAGGAAGTTGGAGGAATTAATAGTAAATGGCAGAATGTATGCTGAAGGATTGAAAAATCAAATGCGGTTTGAAAGTGACAAAGCGGGTTCAGACTTGGATGCGAGTATGCGGAATCCCAGAGGTGTACGGGAACAAAGTACAGCGCAGAATGCGAGCAGAATGGAAGGAACTGGCTCACCTGTAGTGCCTGGATGCAGCAATATGCAGGCACAGGTTGTGCAAAAATCTGCTGGTTTGAACAATATGCAGAGTTTTAACAGTTTCTTCTCTCCGCAGTATGGACAAAATGTACAGCAATTTCCCGGACAGTTTGGAATGTATCCCAATTTACACTATCAAAGTTATGCTAACAATATGCCGTTTTTGCAGCAGAATTTGTCGTTATCCCAATCTCCTTCCCCTTTTCCTAGTGTGTCCCCAAACCTTTTCCCCAGTGTAAATACCCCAAATGTGTCAAATCCCTACCTCGTTAGTCCTTTCCCTGTGTGTCCCCCTTCAGTATTGTCTGGTAGCTTTTTTGGGCAAAGTTTTCCCTCACCAAAGATGGCCCCTGGGCCTGGAGTCGGCGTGGGGGTGGGGCTTAGCGGCGGCGGGGCTTAGCGGCGGCAGAGGTGGAAATCTGCAAAATCCGAGCATTGGGGGGGCTGGGGGAGAGTCTGTGGAGGTGGGCAAAGGTGGTCAGAGCTCCCCCAGTGCCCTGGTTGCAGCAGAATCAGCGGCGGAAGGCGGCGGCGAAACCGGAAGTGACGTCAGCGCCACTTCCGGTTCGGCGATGGTGCGCTCGGAGTGTTCAGTTCAGTCCCAGGGGGTCAGCAGAATGGATGTTGTAGCTAAACCCCCTGGTGGAAAGGAAGGGAAGGAGCTGGAGGCATTGGAAATGAAGCAGCATCATCAGATGCTGCTCCAAAAACGCAGAATGATATGACCAACAATGAATCAGGTAATAAAACAAGGGGCACACAGGGTGCAAAAAGAAGGAGGGAGGAGGGGTTGGAAAAGAAGGAGGGAAGGAGTGTGAGAAATGTGCAGGGGGAGGAGGGTGGGAGGAATGTCAAGTCTGATGGAAATATGGCTAAGCAGAATGAAGGCTCTGTGACTGGTTTAGATAATGTGCAGGGAGAGAAGAAGGGTGGGAGGATTGCCAAGTCTGGTGATAATGTGTCTGGAGGTTTATCAATTGGTTGAAAGTTTTGTATAAAGGTGCTGAAAGTTTCCCGCTTGTCAATGGTTGGGTCGGTCAGACCTTTGAGGTTAGATCAGGGGTGCGCCAGGGGTGTCCCTTGAGTCCCCTGCTATATGTTTTTGCCATTGATCCTTTCATACGGAGGATTGAGGGTGGAGCTTTGTGTGGGGTGCTGTCGGGCATTGCTGGTGTCCCTCCTCTCAAGGTTGTAGCCTATGCGGATGATGTGACTGTGGTGGTCTCTGGACAGGAGGAGGCAGAAGGCGTTTGTGCAGTGATTGCCCGTTACTCATTGGCATCAGGTTCCAAGATCAATCAGGACAAATGTGAGGCTTTCTGGATGGGCAAGGAAAATGAGAGCTTCTTGCTTCTGGTCTCTTTTCCAGCACCAAAGGAAAAGATTAAAATACTTGGCATAGAATTTGGCCTGGGTGACTATGGTCACCAAAATTGGGAAAGCAGACTAAAATGTGCCGAGGCTAAGGTGATCCGCTGGAAAGGTTGGCGATTGACTTTCAGACAAAGGATTGACATAATCAAGACCTATTTGATTCCAATTATGTTGTTTGTCAGTTTTGTCTCTATTTTGCCAGTGTCTCTTCATATAAGGATCTACAGCTTGTTTTTCCAAATGCTTTGGGGAAATAAGATGAACCACGTTGAGAGGAATATCACTTATCAGTCAAGACAGAAGGGTTTAGGTATGGTCAACCCAGTGGTTTTCTTTTCTCTGTTATTTATTAAACGCAATCTTGGTAAATTGTATGCGGAGGAACTGCCTGGATGGATGGGTATTTTCCAGTCCTGGTTTAGGTCTTTTCTCAGGCAATGGGAAAGTGGTGGTTTGGTGAAAAGACTGAGAGCTGGTCCTGATTATCTCCCAGCCTATGTTGCACCATGTCTGAAAGTAATAAGGCAATGGGAACTGGCGAGGGAGGAGATCACTTCAATCCCTAGGAAAGCCCTGGAGGAGAGAGTGATTGAGACCTTCTTTCAAGACCCATTGGCCCTGAGAGATTGCCCAAGCCCAATTATGGAGGAGGGTTTGCGCTTGCTATGTTCTCCTAGGATTCCTAACAAATTCAGGGACTTAGCTTGGCTTTCCTTTCACGGCAGACTCTTTGTTAGAGGAAACTTGAAGTTCATTGGAAATAGGGATCGTGGTTGTCCTCATGAGGAGTGTGGTGGTATGGAGGAGACCATGGACTATTTCCTGGTGGACTGTTCCTTTAAGAAAGAAGTATATAAACAGGTGGGTAGGGCTTTAGGTATTCCTTTCTTAGAGCGGCTTAGTTATGCGGAGTGGACATATGGGGCATTCAACAACCGGGGGTCATTTAATTTGGACACTTTATTTTTAGTTAGCTTAGTGATTTGGTATTACACTTGGAATGCACGGTGTCAAATTGCGATCCATCAGAAAGTCCTCCCTGTCCAGGTGGTGGTGCATGGCACCACCAGAATGGAGCTGCTGACTTTAGGAAAAAGTCGTCCTGTGTAATACAATGTAACTATGGAAAGATGGATATCATTTTAAAGCTCTCTTTCTCCTCTTTCTGGCGACACCTAAATCGGCGCCCTACACCTTTTAGTTTTCTCTATCTTCACGATTGAAATCGCGGCCGCGGCAATTTAAATTGCAAAAATCGCGAAAACTAAAAGGCGAAGGGCGGCAGTTTATATATCATTGGAAAGAGGAGAAAGAGAGCTTTAAAATGATATGCATCTTTCCATAGTTTCTGCACTGCTCGGAGTCCCTTTAAGGCGGTTAGCCTAATGTTTATGTTATTTATTGGTTATTTTTATAATTTTTTGTATATATGTTGCAGTCTTTTTAATAAAGAATTACAATACATTACCTGCTGCCACATGTCACTCCTCCTCCTGCTGCTGCTGTATTTATCCTCCTGCTGTCAGTGGTCCCACCACCAGGGTCCACACTATGCATTGCCTGCTTCCAGTGCCACACGTCACTCCTCCTGCTGCTGCTGCTGTATTTATCTTCCAGCTGTCTGTGGTCCAACCGGCTAGGGTTTAGCCGAAATTTTTGAAATTTCGCGTTACTATAATTGCGAAATTTGCTATTACGGCGCGAAATTAAGGTAGCGTAATTGCCATTAAAATCGTAATTGATAATACCGTAAGCGTAATTTCCAACGTGTAATTTCATGTTTCGTTCATAACGTAATTTCACGTACAACTATACCGTAATTTCACGTTAAACCATAACGTAATTTCGCATTTCTTTGTAATTTCGCGAATTTCGTAATTACTTGTTAGCTATAAAAAGAAATACATTTTAATTTTGAAAATGAAAGTAATTTCGTTTATAATAGTAATTACTAGACACAGGAAAGTGTCCGGGTATTGGAGATTGTCCAATCATATTACAGGCTTCTTTTGAGATACATCCTAAACAACCAATTGTAGTTTGACCCACCCTCCTAGTATATAATCTGGCAGCCATGTTAGTTTCACTTTGTGGGTTGTTGTTTCTGTAGGAGAAGGAGTGAGAGAGAGCACATTGCAGAACTCATATACACCATTTCTTTGCCATTTCTAGCATTTTGCTTTATTTCAGTCATTGCTATAGACTGTGAGGAAGTTTATTTGTTTATTTAACTATTTTAGGGCATTATTCAGACTGGGATTTTCTACGCATAGAGCAAGCTTTTTCGCAATAATTACACTGTGATCAATGAGAGTAATATGAACTATCGCGAAATTACGTTACGTAACTACGCTTACAAACATTTGCATGCAAGGCAAACGTAATTTCGCGATACCCACCGTAACGCGAAAACGACGCGAAAATTAACGCTTACAGTAATATGAACTATCGCGAAATTACATTATGTAACTACGCTTACAAACGGTTGCATGCAAGGCAAACGTAATTTCGTGATACCACTGTAATGCAAAAGCTACGCGAAAATTACGCTTACGCGGAATTTCGCGAAATCCTTCTTCATTACGATTATGTACTTACGGCCATAATCGTACTTACACTAATAACGCGAAATTTCGCGAAATCGTAATTAAATCATTATGCTCACCTCTACAACCGGCAGGGTCCATGCCACACAATACATTACCTGCTGCCACAGTACCACACGTCACTCCTCCTCCTGCTGCTGCTGTATTTATTCTCCTGCTGTCTGTGGTCCAACCGCCAAGGTCCACAACACACAATACATTGCTTGCTGCCAGTGCCACATGTCACTCCTCCTGCTGTCTTTATCCTCTTGCTGTCTGTTGTCCCACCACCAGGGTCCACACAATACATTGCCTGCTGCCAGTACCACATGTGACACATCACTCCTCCTGCTGTATTTTTCCTCCTGCTGTCTGTGGTCCCACCGCCAGGGTCCACACAATACATTGCCTGCTGCCAGTGCCACACATCACTCCTCCTCCTCCTGCTGTCTTTATCCTCCTGCTGTCTGTGGTCGCACCACCAGGGTCTACACAATACATTGCCTGCTGCCAGTGCCACATGTGACATGTCACTCCTGCTGTATTTATCCTCCTGCTGTCTGTGGTCCCACCGCCAGTGCCCACAACACACAATACATTGCCTGCTGCCAGTGCCACACGTCACTTCTCCTTTTGCTGCTGCTGCATTTATCCTCCTGCTGTCTGTGGTCCCACCGCCAGGGTCCACACAATACATTGCCTGCTGCCAGTGCCACACGTCACTCCACCTCCTCCTGCTGCTGCTGTTGTATTTATCCTGCTGCTGTCAGTGGTCCCACCTCCAGAGTCCACACTATGCATTGCCTGCTGTCAGTGCCACACATCACTCCTCCTCTTACTGCTGCTGTTGTATTTATCCTGCTGCTGTCAGTGATAAAGCAGAAAACCGAGAGCCCAATATAGTGTAGTATGTATTGAATCAAGGATGGTAAATGAAATGCAAGTATTATACTTACAAACACGGGTTACCGCTAAGGCAACCACTGTATAGGCAGGTAGGGAGATTAAGCCTGTCCCTACTCAGAACTTAAGATGTCGCTCTCTGTAGATAGGAGAAAAAGGGGTGAACCACCCTTCCACCTGGGGTGGATTAGCTTGACGAAAAGATGTACAGAGGCGCCAAAAGAGTAAAATATGCTAAAAACTTTTAAAATGTTCGGGTGGCGGTGGTGGACCTACCACTCAGGAACAGACACGATGCTGTTGCTTTATGTTTCATAAAATTTATTCACATACTCCTATACAAAACTGCTACGCGTTTCACGGGCACAATCCCGCTTCATCAGGCAATCAACAAAAACGGAGTATCACAGCTTCAGGTCCAATATCAGCTTGGCACCTCTGCCAGAGGTGCCAAGCTGATATTGGACCTGAAGCTGTGATACTCCGTTTTTGTTGATTGCCTGATAAAGCGGGATTGTGCCCGTGAAACGCGTAGCAGTTTTGTATAGGAGTATGTGAATAAATTTTGTGAAACATAAAGCAACAGCATCGTGTCTGTTCCTGAGTGGTAGGTTCACCACCGCCACCCGAACATTTTAAAAGTTTTTAGCATATTTTACTCTATTGGCGCCTCTGTACATCTTTTCGTGCTGCTGTCAGTGGTCCCATCGCCAGGGTCCACACAATACATTGCCTGCTGCCAGTGCCACACGTCACTCCTGCTGCTGTATTTATCTTCCTGCTGTCTGTGGTCCCACCGCCAGGGTCCACACAATACATTGCCTGCTGCCAGTGCCACACGTGACACATCACTCCTCCTGCTGTATTTATCCTCCAGCTGTCTGTGGTCCCACCGCCAGGTTCCACACAATACATTGACTGCTGTCAATGCCATAGTCACTTTTTATGTTTTTTTTTTAATTACACCTATTTCAATGTGATTTCCCTTTAAAAAAAAAAATCAAAAATGCATCCGAATTCCCGAACACAAATTTTTTGCCGAATTATGTTACCGACACACGAACCGAATCAGAATCCGAACCGAATTTCGTGGTCAAAGTTGAATCCGAATGTCCTGCGGACTCGAATTCAAATATACCCGAATCAAATTTTGGTGCATCTGAGCATTCCTGGTAATGAGGTGAGAGGGGACAGGTTCAAGAGGGCAGGTGTTGGGAGGACTTTTAGAGATAGGAGGGTGTGTTCAGTGAGTCTGGGGAAACTGACAGAGGAGAGGTGAGGTTAGGAGTCTGGATGTGTAGACTAGGTTGCTGGGTGAAACCAGAGATTCCAAAATCAATCTATTCAGTAAACCCCACAGAACATATTGAGATGTACAAGAGCATCCAAAACAAAACTTCTCAATGACCTTAGAGGATGTAGAGATCACGGGTGTAACAATAGACCCTGCAAGGGATGCAGCTGCAGTGGGGCCTATAGGCCACAAGTGGCCCTGTGGGGGCTGATTTGTAGACAGTCCCTATTCAGGGTGCAGGAGGCTCTTGTGTATATGCTTCCCCCAGCCTTCACACCCACTCCCCAAGGGCTGTGTACTGTAGTGATGCTGGAGAAGCCTGCCGAGCCAGTTCTGCTCTGTCAGAGTTGGACAGAGTGAGGGCCAATGCACAACAAAAACCTCTAGCAGATCTGCTAATGCTAGAGGTTTTTGAAGCAGATTTTCAGAGCGATTTTAGGCATGTTTAGAGATTTTTTCTTTTTTTTTTGGAGAGTTTTTAGGTAGCAGATTACAAATATTGTTACAGTAAAGTGGGGAGAACTAAAAGATCACTTTTGAGGAGGATAGGGGAACACTTCAATAACATCGAGAAAAAGAATGAGGGACACCCTCTGTCAAAACACTACAAGGAACAACACGGGGGGAGGATAAGGGGGACCATATTCTTTGGTCTAGAAGTTGTACAACGGAACACGAGGGGAGGAGATTATATACAGAAAATGTCTAGGAGTGAGTCCAAATGGATTTTTCAACTGGACACCATTATCCCCAAGGGACTCAACAGCGAGATGGAGCTGTTTGCGTTCTTTAAATGATCCCCGTAGATACTAGAAATGTCTCTGAGATTGGGGTGATTGAGTATGTGAGGGCTAGTGTGGGGGGGCCTTTGCTGGCCACATACACTGTACTCTCTATATATCCCATTATGCTTTACCTTATATATTATGTATATATAAAATTGATAATTGATTATCTATGTGGGAGGAGGGGGTGTTGTGGGATGTTTATGGGTGATGAGAGTGATGAATGCCTGTACTCAATTGTGCTCACATTTTATTTTCCTTTTTATTTTTATAGTTATTTTAAATGATCATTAATTGAATGACTAGGTTCTGAATCAAGTGATTTGGAATGCTGCTTGACGAATAATACAAGGAAATGATATATCTATATTAGGGCACCCTTTGAACTATGACCTATAACCTGATTAAGAGGAAGGAAGGAATGATGGATGAACATTATAAAAGAAGGATGGACAATGCTAGCCTCAGATGATCCAGAGTAAACCCTCCTGAAGAAAGCCAACGCTAATTGGCAGAAACGCGTAGAGGTTTCATTTTTTGTTTGGCACAGATCGTGGACAATAGGCGAGCCGTGGTAGCGCGCAGCGGCCGCCTGTAAGCAGAGGTTCAACAGATCTTTAGTGGTGACGTCACCCACAATAGCCAAGAATAGACTGCAGCCAGCCAGAAGGAAGTGCGACGAGCGGACCCGTGAGTTTAACACACGGAAGTGACGTATGCGCACTTCAACTATACGGCGTGGAGAGCAGTGCGGAGACGGCTTACCATCGGACGGACCTGGAGTTTGCGGTGGTGAGACCTACGAGAAGGAGTATATCTTAAAGAATAGCAGATCTATCCTTCAACTTAGCAGACCTACTGTGGAACTGTAAGTGGGAACCCTTTATTATTATTGGAGAGACATCATGACTTTATAAGCCTTTGGAAACAGACGCTTGCTGGGAACGGGACAGGTTCCCTATGAGGATTTTTTGGAGACCCAGTATTTTTTCAGATTCCC
Organism: Hyperolius riggenbachi; assembly: GCF_040937935.1. NCBI lineage: Eukaryota > Metazoa > Chordata > Amphibia > Anura > Hyperoliidae > Hyperolius > Hyperolius riggenbachi. The sequence goes on from NC_090647.1 coordinate 5,857,706, forward strand.
CCCTTTTTTCATATTTATATTTTATATTATTCCCAATATGTCCTCCTTTACACGAATTGATAAATAAGGTTGAGGTAGAAGGGCCCTTCTATTTTTGAATGTGGATGAATGAATGGGCTTGGATGATCTGGGTTTTATATTAGGGTTGTTTGATTATCTTATTGATTTTTTACCTGTGGATTTTAATATAAGGAACGGAGAATAAAGAGGAACTGAGTTACATACCTGAAGCGCGTGTTAGATTTAATATATTACTTTAACAAAAACCTCTAGCAGATCTGCTAATGCTAGAGGTTTTTGAAGCAGATTTTCAGAGCGATTTTAGGCATGTTTAGAGATTTTTTCTTTTTTTTTTGGAGAGTTTTTGGGTAGCAGATTACAAATATTGTTACAGTAAAGCTGTTACTGAACAGCTTCTCTAACAAAAACGCCTGGAAAACCGCTTTGATCTGGCGTTTCTCAGAGTGGTTTTCTACTTTCCTTAGCCAAGCATTTTTTCCCCTGCAAGCATTTTAAAAAAACGCTTCAAAACCGCTCCGGTGTGCACCAGACATGGTCGGAATAGCCGATTTCCGTTTCCGGCACAATTCCGCATTCCGACATATAGAAATTCCGTTACCGTTCCATTCCGACGGTATACCGGGACAGTTCCGCGGAATTCCGATTTATACGGAATTCCGTCGGAAAAATTTTAATCTCTTTCCTCCTCCATCCATCCATCCATCCATCTCATGCAGTAGGGAATTGCAGATTTTCAAAACAGCTTATATACCATAGCTGGGATTTGAACCCAGAACCTAGTGTGTAGTAGGTATCTGTCTTACCCTCTAGACCATGACCCACACTACATGCTAAAGCTGGCGGTAGAATAAACCATACTTCCATTATGATCAATTCAATAGAAAAAGTAGCATGATTAAGGATTTGTACTTTTTGAAAAGCATGCTTATATACCATAGCTGGGATTTGAACCCAGAACCTAGTGTGTAGTAGGTATCTGTCTTACCCTCTAGACCATGACCCACACTACATGCTAAAGCTGGCGGTAGCATAAACCATACTTCCATTATGATCAATTAGATAGAAAAAGTAGCATGATTAAGGATTTGTACTTTTTGAAAAGCATGCTTATATACCATAGCTGGGATTTGAACCCAGGACCTAGTGTGTAGTAGGTATCTGTCTTACCCTCTAGACCATGAACCACACTGCATGGTAGTAGGTATCTGTCTTACCCACTAGTAAGGCTGAGGCTGGAGAGGCTGCAGCCTCAGGGCGCAGTGTAGGAGGGGGTGCACAATTCAATAAGCTGTCATTCCCAATTGTGTTTGAAGCAGAAAGAAATAAGAAAAGGTGATACATGGCAGCGACTGCAAGCCAGATAAGTAGAGATTAAGGTGTTGGGGGTGGGGGGGGGGGGGGGCTGGGGCACCTCTTAGTGTAATAGCAATCAGTGTGTGACAGCTGGGGTGGGAGGGATGGGGGGGCGCACTTTGCTGTCTCAGCCTTGGGTGCTGAAGGACCTTGTCCCACCTCTGACCACACTACATGCTAAAGCCTGGCCCTGAGTGTGGTTGATGGTCTAGAGCAGTGGTCCTCAAACTAAGGCCCGCGGGCCGAATGTGGCCCCCTAAGGCTTTCTTACCGGCCCCCCACACAGAAAATGTATTGCTTATAAATGCAGTCAGCTACATCTTTAAATATTGGTGGTCCACATATGGAATAGCAGTGCAGCACCCCCCATCCACATGGAAGCCAGAAAGCAGAAATTTTGCTGGTTTCCAATCAAATTCCACATCAGGTGACACTGCTGTCCAATTGGCTTGCAGATTGTCACCTGGGTATGCTTCACTGTCTGGTCCGCAAAGACTTCTACATCATTTTATGTTTACTCCGGCCCACCAGCGGTCTGAAGTATGTTGACCCGGCCCTCAACCCAAAATGTTTGGGGACCCCTGGTCTAGAGGGTAAGACAGATACCTACTACACACTAGGTCCTGGGTTCAAATCCCAGCTATGGTATATAAGCATGCTTTTCAAAAAGTACAAATCCTTAATCATGCTACTTTTTCTATCGAATTGATCATAATGGAAGTATGGTTTATTCTACCGCCAGCTTTAGCATGTAGTGTGGGTCATGGTCTAGAGGGTAAGACAGATACCTACTACACACTAGGTTCTGGGTTCAAATCCCAGCTATGGTATATAAGCATGCTTTTCAAAAAGTACAAATCCTTAATCATGCTACTTTTTCTATCGAATTGATCATAATGGAAGTATGGTTTATTCTACCGCCAGCTTTAGCATGTAGTGTGGGTCATGGTCTAGAGGGTAAGACAGATACCTACTACACACCAGGTTCTGGGTTCAAATCCCAGCTATGGTATATAAGCATGCTTTTCAAAAAGTACAAATCCTTAATCATGCTACTTTTTCTATCGAATTGATCATAATGGAAGTATGGTTTATTCTACCGCCAGCTTTAGCATGTAGTGTGGGTCATGGTCTAGAGGGTAAGACAGATACCTACTACACACTAGGTTCTGGGTTCAAATCCCAGCTTTGGTATATAAGCATGCTTTTCAAAAAGTACAAATCCTTAATCATGCTACTTTTTCTATCAAATTGATCATAATGGAAGTATGGTTTATTCTACCGCCAGCTTTAGCATGTAGTGTGGGTCATGGTCTAGAGGGTAAGACAGATACCTACTACACACTAGGTTCTGGGTTCAAATCCCAGCTATGGTATATAAGCATGCTTTTCAAAAGGTACAAATCCTTAATCATGCTACTTTTTCTATCGAATTGATCATAATGGAAGTATGGTTTATTCTACCGCCAGCTTTAGCATGTAGTGTTGGTCATGGTCTAGAGGGTAAGACAGATACCTACTACACACTAGGTTCTGGGTTCAAATCCCAGCTATGGTATATAAGCTGTTTTGAAAATCTGCAATTTCCTACTGGATGGATGGAGGAGAGAGAGAGGGGGAGAGAGGGAGAGGGTAGGAATTCCGATTTGACTACCGGAATCGGAATTAACCTAATTCCGGCCGGAATCACGGAATTCATAATTACGCAGAATTTTCCGAGCATCTCTAGTGTGCACCAGCCCGGAGTGTAATAAGAAGGTGAGGCTGGGAGCACACTCGAGTGTCTGTCAGTTTTCTGTATGCATTTTCTGCATGCCATGTATGTGTGGCTTGCAAAAGTATTCGGCCCCCTTGAAGTTTTCCACATTTTGTCACATTACTGCCACAAACATGAATCAATTTTATTGGAATTCCACATGAAAGACCAACACAAAGTGGTGTACATGTGAGAAGTGGAACGAAAATCATACATCATTCCAAACATTCTTTACAAATCAATAACTGCAAAGTGGGGTGAGCGTAATTATTCAGCCTCCTTTGGTCTGAGTGCAGTCAGTTGCCCATAGACATTGCCTGATGTGTGCTAATGACTAAATAGAGTGCACCTGTGTGTAATCTAATGTCAGTACAAATACAGCTGCTCTGTGATGGCCTCAGAGGTTGACTAAGAGAAACTTGGGAGCAACAACACCATGAAGTCCAAAGAACACACAAGACAGGTCAGGGATCAAATTATTGAGAAATTTAAAGCAAGCTTAGGCTACAAAAAGATTTCCAAAGCCTTGAACATCCCACGGAGCACTGTTCAAGCGATCATTCAGAAATGGAAGGAGTATGGCACAACTGTAAACCTACCAAGACAAGGCCATCCACCTATACTCACAGGCCGAACAAGGAGAGCGCTGATCAGAAATGCAGTCAAGAGGCCCATGCTGACTCTAGACGAGCTGTAGAGATCTACAGCTCAGGTGGGGGAATCTGTCCATAGGGCAACTATTAGTCATGCACTGTACAAAGTTGGCCTTTATGGAAGAGTGGCAAGAAGAAAGTCATTGTTAACAGAAAAGCATAAAAAGTCCTGTTTGCAGTTTGCCACAAGCCATGTGGGGGACACAGCAACCATGTGGAAGAAGGTGCTCTGGTCAGATGAGACCAAAATGGAACTTTTTGGCCAAAATGCAAAACGCTATGTGTGGCAGAAAACTAACACTGCACATCACTCTGAACACACCATCCCCACTGTCAAATATGGTGGTGGCAGTATCATGCTCGGGGGGTGCATCTCTTCAGCAGGGACAGGGAAGCTGGTCAGAGTTGATGGGAAGATGGATGGAGCCAAATACAGGGCAATCTTGGAAGAAAACCTCTTGGAGTCTGCAAAAGACTTGAGACTGGGGCGAACGTTCACCTTCCAGCAGGACAACGACCCTAAACATAAAGCCAGGGCAACAATGGAATGGTTTAAAACAAAACATATCCATGTGTTAGAATGGCCCAGTCAAAGTCCAGATCTAAATCCAATCGAGAATCTGTGGCAAGATCTGAAAACTGCTGTTCACAAACGCTGTCCATCTAATCTGAGTGAGCTGGAGCTGTTTTGCAAAGAAGAATGGGCAAGGACTTCAGTCTCTAGATGTGCAAAGCTGGTAGAGACATACCCTAAAAGACTGGCAGCTGTAATTGCAGCAAAAGGTGGTTCTACAAAGTATTGACTCGGGGCTGAATAATTACGCACACCTCACTTTGTAGTTATTTATTTGTAGAAAATGTATGGAATCATGTATGATTTTCAATCCACTTCTTACATGTACACCACTTTGTATTGGTCTTTCACGTGGAATTCCAATAAAATTGATCCATGTTTGTGGCAGTAATGTGACAAAATGAGGAAAACTTCAAGGGGACCGAATACTTTTGCAAGCCACTGTATATGTGGGAAAACATGCATGTTTTATGCATGTTTTATCACAGAAGCTAATGTAATTGATAAAGAAAACAACATTGTTTTTAGGTTTACCTGTGTAGAGAGCGAGGGGGGGAGGGGGCCCCATCCAAAGTTTTGCAGGGGAACCCAGTGATTTCTAGTTGCGCTCCTGATAGAGATGTAACAGAGGATCCAAACCCAAACTCCTCAGTGGCCCCAGAGGATATAGAGATGTAACAGAGCTTCCAAACCCAAACTCCTCAGTGGCCCCAGAGGATATAGAGATGTAACAGAGCTTCCAAACCCAAACTCCTCAGTGGACCCAGAGGATATAGAGATGTAACAGAGCTTCCAAACCCAAACTCCTCAGTGACCCCAGAGGATATAGAGATGTAACAGAGCTTCCAAACCCAAACTCCTCAGTGACCCCAGAGGAGATAGAGATGTAATAGAGCTTCCAAACCCAAACTCCTCAGTGGCCCCAGAGGAGATAGAGATGTAACAGAGATTCCAAACCCAAACTCCCCAGTGACCCCAGAGGAGATAGAGATGTAACAGAGCTTCCAAACCCAAACTCCCCAGTGGCCCCAGAGGATATAGAGATGTAACAGAGCTTCCAAACCCAAACTCCTCAGTGGCCCCAGAGGAGATAGAGATGTAACAGAGCTTCCAAACCCAAACTCCCCAGTGACCCCAGAGGAGATAGAGATGTAACAGAGCTTCCAAACCCAAACTCCCCAGTGGCCCCAGAGGAGATAGAGATGTAACAGAGCATCCAAACCCAAACTCCCCAGTGGCCCCAGAGGATATAGAGATGTAACAGAGCTTCCAAACCCAAACTCCCCAGTGGCCCCAGAGGATATAGAGATGTAACAGAGCTTCCAAACCCAAACTCCCCAGTGGCCCCAGAGGAGATAGAGATGTAACAGAGGTACCAAACCCAAACTCCTCAGTGGCCCCAGAGGATATAGAGATGTAACAGAGCTTCCAAACCCAAACTCCCCAGTGGCCCCAGAGGATATAGAGATGTAACAGAGCTTCCAAACCCAAACTCCCCAGTGGCCCCAGAGGAGATAGAAATGTAACAGAGCTTCCAAACCCAAACTCCTCAGTGGCCCCAGAGGATATAGAGATGTAACAGAGCTTCCAAACCCAAACTCCTCAGTGACCCCAGAGGATATAGAGATGTAACAGAGCTTCCAAACCCAAACTCCCCAGTGACCCCAGAGGAGATAGAGATGTAACAGAGCTTCCAAACCCAAACTCCCCAGTGGCCCCAGAGGATATAGAGATGTAACAGAGCTTCCAAACCCAAACTCCCCAGTGGCCCCAGAGGATATAGAGATGTAACAGAGATTCCAAACCCAAACTCCTCAGTGACCCCAGAGGATATAGAGATGTAACAGAGGTTCCAAACCCAAACTCCTCAGTGGCCCCAGAGGAGATAGAGATGTAACAGAGCTTCCAAACCCAAACTCCTCAGTGGCCCCAGAGGAGATAGAGATGTAACAGAGCTTCCAAACCCAAACTCCACAGTGACCCCAGAGGATATAGAGATGTAACAGAGCTTCCAAACCCAAACTCCTCAGTGGCCCCAGAGGAGATAGAGATGTAACAGAGCTTCCAAACCCAAACTCCTCAGTGGCCCCAGAGGAGATAGAGATGTAACAGAGCTTCCAAACCCAAACTCCCCAGTGACCCCAGAGGATATAGAGATGTAACAGAGCTTCCAAACCCAAACTCCTCAGTGACCCCAGAGGATATAGAGATGTAACAGAGCTTCCAAACCCAAACTCCCCAGTGACCCCAGAGGAGATAGAGATGTAACAGAGCTTCCAAACCCAAACTCCCCAGTGGCCCCAGAGGATATAGAGATGTAACAGAGCTTCCAAACCCAAACTCCTCAGTGGCCCCAGAGGAGATAGAGATGTAACAGAGCTTCCAAACCCAAACTCCCCAGTGGCCCCAGAGGATATAGAGATGTAACAGAGCTTCCAAACCCAAACTCCTCAGTGACCCCAGAGGATATAGAGATGTAACAGAGCTTCCAAACCCAAACTCCTCAGTGGCCCCAGAGGAGATAGAGATGTAACAGAGCTTCCAAACCCAAACTCCCCAGTGGCCCCAGAGGATATAGAGATGTAACAGAGCTTCCAAACCCAAACTCCCCAGTGGCCCCAGAGGATATAGAGATGTAACAGAGCTTCCAAACCCAAACTCCTCAGTGGCCCCAGAGGAGATAGAGATGTAACAGAGCTTCCAAACCCAAACTCCTCAGTGGCCCCAGAGGAGATAGAGATGTAACAGAGCTTCCAAACCCAAACTCCCCAGTGACCCCAGAGGAGATAGAGATGTAACAGAGCTTCCAAACCCAAACTACCCAGTGGCCCCAGAGGAGATAGAGATGTAACAGAGCTTCCAAACCCAAACTACCCAGTGGCCCCAGAGGAGATAGAGATGTAACAGAGCTTCCAAACCCAAACTCCCCAGTGACCCCAGAGGAGATAGAGATGTAACAGAGCTTCCAAACCCAAACTCCTCAGTGGCCCCAGAGGAGATAGAGATGTAACAGAGCTTCCAAACCCAAACTCCTCAGTGGCCCCAGAGGAGATAGAGATGTAACAGAGCTTCCAAACCCAAACTCCTCAGTGGCCCCAGAGGAGATAGAGATGTAACAGAGCTTCCAAACCCAAACTACCCAGTGGCCCCAGAGGAGATAGAGATGTAACAGAGCTTCCAAACCCAAACTCCCCAGTGACCCCAGAGGAGATAGAGATGTAACAGAGCTTCCAAACCCAAACTCCCCAGTGGCCCCAGAGGATATAGAGCTGTAACAGAGCTTCCAAACCCAAACTCCTCAGTGTCCCCAGAGGATATAGAGCTGTAACAGAGCTTCCAAACCCAAACTCCTCAGTGGCCCCAGAGGAGATAGAGATGTAACAGAGCTTCCAAACCCAAACTCCTCAGTGGCCCCAGAGGAGATAGAGATGTAACAGAGCTTCCAAACCCAAACTCCCCAGTGACCCCAGAGGATATAGAGATGTAACAGAGCTTCCAAACCCAAACTCCTCAGTGACCCCAGAGGAGATAGAGATGTAACAGAGCTTCCAAACCAAAACTCCCCAGTGACCCCAGAGGAGATAGAGATGTAACAGAGGATCCAAACCCAAACTCCTCAGTGGCCCGGGAGGATATAGAGATGTAACAGAGCTTCCAAACCCAAACTCCCCAGTGGCCCCAGAGGAGATAGAGATGTAACAGAGCTTCCAAACCCAAACTCCTCAGTGACCCCAGAGGATATAGAGATGTAACAGAGCTTCCAAACCCAAACTCCACAGTGGCCCCAGAAGAGATAGAGATGTAACAGAGCTTCCAAACCCAAACTCCTCAGTGACCCCAGAGGATATAGAGATGTAACAGAGCTTCCAAACCCAAACTCCCCAGTGGCCCCAGAGGAGATAGAGATGTAACAGAGCTTCCAAACCCAAACTCCTCAGTGACCCCAGAGGATATAGAGATGTAACAGAGCTTCCAAACCCAAACTCCACAGTGGCCCCAGAAGAGATAGAGATGTAACAGAGCTTCCAAACCCAAACTCCCCAGTGACCCCAGAGGAGATAGAGATGTAACAGAGCTTCCAAACCCAAACTCCTCAGTGGCCCCAGAGGAGATAGAGATGTAACAGAGCTTCCAAACCCAAACTACCCAGTGGCCCCAGAGGAGATAGAGATGTAACAGAGCTTCCAAACCCAAACTCCCCAGTGACCCCAGAGGAGATAGAGATGTAACAGAGCTTCCAAACCCAAACTCCCCAGTGGCCCCAGAGGATATAGAGCTGTAACAGAGCTTCCAAACCCAAACTCCTCAGTGTCCCCAGAGGATATAGAGCTGTAACAGAGCTTCCAAACCCAAACTCCTCAGTGGCCCCAGAGGAGATAGAGATGTAACAGAGCTTCCAAACCCAAACTCCTCAGTGGCCCCAGAGGAGATAGAGATGTAACAGAGCTTCCAAACCCAAACTCCACAGTGGCCCCAGAAGAGATAGAGATGTAACAGAGCTTCCAAACCCAAACTCCTCAGTGACCTCAGAGGATATAGAGATGTAACAGAGGATCCAAACCCAAACTCCCCAGTGGCCCCAGAGGATATAGAGATGTAACAGAGCTTCCAAACCCAAACTCCCCAGTGGCCCCAGAGGAGATAGAGATGTAACAGAGCTTCCAAACCCAAACTCCCCAGTGGCCCCAGAGGAGATAGAGATGTAACAGAGCTTCCAAACCCAAACTCCTCAGTGACCCCAGAGGAGATAGAGATGTAACAGAGCTTCCAAACCCAAACTCCTCAGAGACCCCAGAGGAGATAGAGATGTAACAGAGCTTCCAAAACCAAAATCTGCAGAAGTAATCACTTTAATATTTATTATGATTTACACAGAATAGGAGATACATACACATTAAATAAGAGCATTATAATAAGACGTCCAATCATGGAACATAAGTATAACCCACAACATTCTATGTATATATTAATACACCAATAAGTTTTATTCATTTATAAATAATTCCTACATGGCTGTTGGTTTCACAAGACAAGAAACAGGTGCACATAACAGCATCACATAAAGTGCGTCATGGCTTCTTGTTGTTATACATCTGCGGAAATCAGATGTCCTCTTCATGTTGAAAGTAGAAGCCCAACCGAGTCCATTCCTTATATCATCCTAGAAGTCATCCCTCTGGGAGTTTCTTTAGGTAAGCTTCTCTAACTGCCATGCTGACATCATAAGGGCCACACACTGGTACCTCCAGCGGGGAACAGACAGGGCTGAAACTCTAACCACTCTCCCCTGATGCTGTTATAGAAATAAGAAAAGGCAATTCTCCACACAGGACTTATTCCATGACCTTTAGTGATACTTCTCCTTCCAGCAGAAGCAGTAGCTGGCTCAATACGGCTGGAAGATTTCTTAATTTGATAAAAGTGTATTAAAGTAAAATATGCACTGTTTAAAATAACAATCAAAACCATGAAGGATGAAAGGCTTCATTCTAGAGGACCTCTGCTGACTTGCTTGCCCGGGAGTTGGAAGAAAATATGCACTGGCTCTTGAGAATGCACTTTTCTAACACAGTTATTGGAGGGTACAGTTTTTAAAGTAAATATCTCTTCATTTTGATCTCCTGTCTGTTTTAAAATGATATTTATTGTTAACATGTTGTCGGTTTCATTTCGCACCCACTTCAAATCAATATTTTTTGTTAATGAAACTTCATTATCCAGCCGCATCAATTTGTTATCCAGAAGGGTCATTAATTCCTGGCACTCTATTTTTATGCAGCTCTCTAATGTAGTGGTAGATTCAGTAGTGGCTGGTGGAGTGGTTGTAGCCACTGTTGTGGTAGATTCAGTAGTGGCTGGTGGAGTGGTTGTAGCCGCTGTTGTGGTAGATTCAGTAGTGGCTGGTGGAGTGGTTGTAGCCGCTGTTGTGGTAGATTCAGTAGTGGCTGGTGGAGTGGTTGTAGCCGCTGTTGTGGTAGATTCAGTAGTGGCTGGTGGAGTAGTTGTAGCCACTGTGGTGGTAGATTCAGTAGTGGCTGGTGGAGTGGTTGTAGCCACTGTTGTGGTAGATTCAGTAGTGGCTGGTGGAGTGGTTGTAGCCGCTGTTGTGGTAGATTCAGTAGTGGCTGGTGGAGTGGTTGTAGCCACTGTGGTGGTAGATTCAGTAGTGGCTGGTGGAGTGGTTGTAGCCACTGTTGTGGTAGATTCAGTAGTGGCTGGTGGAGTGGTTGTAGCTGCTGTTGTGGTAGATTCAGTAGTGGCTGGTGGAGTGGTTGTAGCCGCTGTTGTGGTAGATTCAGTAGTGGCTGGTGGAGTGGTTGTAGCCGCTGTTGTGGTAGATTCAGTAGTGGCTGGTGGAGTGGTTGTAGCCGCTGTGGTGGTAGATTCAGTAGTGGCTGGTGGAGTAGTTGTAGCCGCTGTTGTGGTAGATTCAGTAGTGGCTGGTGGAGTAGTTGTAGCCGCTGTTGTGGTAGATTCAGTAGTGGCTGGTGGAGTGGTTGTAGCCGCTGTGGTGGTAGATTCAGTAGTGGCTGGTGGAGTAGTTGTAGCCGCTGTTGTGGTAGATTCAGTAGTGGCTAGTGGAGTGGTTGTAGCCGCGGTGGTGGTAGATTCAGTAGTGGCTGGTGGAGTGGTTGTAGCCACTGTTGTGGTGGTAGATTCAGTAGTGGCTGCTGGAGTGGTGGTAGCTGCTGTTGTGGTAGATTCAGTAGTGGCTGGTGGAGTGGTTGTAGCCGCTGTTGTGGTAAATTCAGTAGTGGCTGGTGGAGTGGTTGTAGCCGCTGTGGTGGTAGATTCAGTAGTGGCTGGTGGAGTGGTTGTAGCCGCTGTTGTGGTAGATTCAGTAGTGGCTGGTGGAGTGGTTGTAGCCGCTGTTGTGGTAGATTCAGTAGTTATTGGTGGAGTAGTTGTAGCCGCTGTTGTGGTAGATTCAGTAGTGGCTGGTGGAGTGGTTGTAGCCGCTGTTGTGGTAGATTCAGTAGTGGCTGGTGGAGTGGTTGTAGCCGCTGTTGTGGTAGATTCAGTAGTGGCTGGTGGAGTGGTTGTAGCCGCTGTTGTGGTAGATTCAGTAGTGGCTGGTGGAGTGGTTGTAGCCGCTGTTGTGGAAGATTCAGTAGTGGCTGGTGGAGTGGTTGTAGCCGCTGTTGTGGTAGATTCAGTAGTTATTGGTGGAGTAGTTGTAGCCGCTGTTGTGGTAGATTCAGTAGTGGCTGGTGGAGTGGTTGTAGCCGCTGTTGTGGTAGATTCAGTAGTGGCTGGTGGAGTGGTTGTAGCCGCTGTTGTGGTAGATTCAGTAGTGGCTGGTGGAGCGGTTGTAGCCTCTGTTGTGGTAGATTCAGTAGTGGCTGGTGGAGTGGTTGTAGCTGCTGTGGTGGTAGATTCGGTAGTGGCTGGTGGAGTGGTTGTAGCCGCTGTTGTGGTAGATTCAGTAGTGGCTGGTGGAGTGGTTGTAGCCGCTGTTGTGGTAGATTCAGTAGTGGCTGGTGGAGTGGTTGTAGCCGCTGTTGTGGTGGTAGATTCAGTAGTTTCTGGTGGAGTGGTTGTAGCCGCTGTGGTGGTAGATTCAGTAGTGGCTGGTGGAGTGGTTGTAGCCACTGTTGTGGTAGATTCAGTAGTGACTGGTGGAGTGGTTGTAGCCGCTGTTGTGGTAGATTCAGTAGTGGCTGGTGGAGTGGTTGTAGCCGCTGTTGTGGTAGATTCAGTAGTGGCTGGTGGAGTGGTTGTAGCCGCTGTTGTGGTAGATTCAGTAGTGGCTGGTGGAGTGGTTGTAGCCGCTGTTGTGGTAGATTCAGTAGTGGCTGGTGGAGTGGTTGTAGCCGCTGTTGTGGTAGATTCAGTAGTTATTGGTGGAGTAGTTGTAGCCGCTGTTGTGGTAGATTCAGTAGTGGCTGGTGGAGTGGTTGTAGCCGCTGTTGTGGTAGATTCAGTAGTGGCTGGTGGAGTGGTTGTAGCCGCTGTTGTGGTAGATTCAGTAGTGGCTGGTGGAGTGGTTGTAGCCTCTGTTGTGGTAGATTCAGTAGTGGCTGGTGGAGTGGTTGTAGCTGCTGTGGTGGTAGATTCAGTAGTGGCTGGAGGAGTGGTTGTAGCCGCTGTTGTGGTAGATTCAGTAGTGGCTGGTGGAGTGGTTGTAGCCGCTGTTGTGGTAGATTCAGTAGTGGCTGGTGGAGTGGTTGTAGCCGCTGTTGTGGTAGATTCAGGAGTGGCTGGTGGAGAGGTTGTAGCCGCTGTGGTGGTAGATTCAGTAGTGGCTGGTGGAGTAGTTGTAGCCGCTGTTGTGGTAGATTCAGTATTGGCTGGTGGAGTGGTTGTAGCCGCTGTGGTGGTGGTAGATTCAGTAGTGGCTGGTGGAGTGGTTGTAGCCGCTGTTGTGGTGGTAGATTCAGTAGTGGCTGCTGGAGTGGTGGTAGCCGCTGTTGTGGTAGATTCAGTAGTGGCTGGTGGAGTGGTTGTAGCCGCTGTAGTGGTGGTAGATTCAGTAGTTGCTGGTGGAGTGGTTGTAGCCGCTGTGGTGGTAGATTCAGTAGTGGCTGGTGGAGTGGTTGTAGCCACTGTTGTGGTAGATTCAGTAGTGGCTGGTGGAGTGGTTGTAGCCGCTGTTGTGGTAGATTCAGTAGTGGCTGGTGGAGTGGTTGTAGCCGCTGTTGTGGTAGATTCAGTAGTGGCTGGTGGAGTGGTTGTAGCCGCTGTTGTGGTGGTAGATTCAGTAGTGGCTGGTGGAGTGGTTGTAGCCGCTGTTGTGGTAGATTCAGTAGTGGCTGGTAGAGTGGTTGTAGCCGCTGTTGTGGTAGATTCAGTAGTGGCTGGTGGAGTGGTTGTAGCCGCTGTTGTGGTAGATTCAGTAGTGGCTGGTGGAGTGGTTGTAGCCGCTGTTGTGGTAGATTCAGTAGTTAATATTGGAATAGTTGTTGCCGCTGTGGTGGTGGTAGATTCAGTAGTGGCTGGTGGAGTGGTTGTAGCCGCTGTTGTGGTAGATTCGGTAGTGGCTGGTGGAGTGGTTGTAGCCGCTGTTGTGGTAGATTCAGTAGTGGCTGGTGAAGTAGTTGTAGCCGCTATTGTGGTAGATTCAGTAGTTAATATTGGAATAGTTGTTGCCGCTGTTGTGGTAGATTCAGTAGTGGCTGGTGGAGTGGTTGTAGCCGCTGTTGTGGTAGATTCAGTAGTGGCTGGTGGAGTGGTTGTAGCCGCTGTTGTGGTAGATTCAGTAGTGGCAGGTGGAGTGGTTGTAGCAGCTGTTGTGGTAGATTCAGTAGTGGCAGGTGGAGTGGTTGTAGCCGCTGTTGTGGTAGATTCAGTAGTGGCTGGTGGAGTGGTTGTAGCCGCTGTTGTGGTAGATTCAGTAGTGGCTCTTGGAGTGGTTGTAGCCGCTGTTGTGGTAGATTCAGTAGTGGCTGGTGGAGTGGTTGTAGCCGCTGTTGTGGTAGATTCAGTAGTGGCTGGTGGAGTGGTTGTAGCCGCTGTTGTGGTAGATTCAGTAGTGGCTGGTGGAGTGGTTGTAGCCGCTGTTGTGGTAGATTCAGTAGTGGCTGTTGGAGTGGTTGTAGCCGCTGTTGTGGTAGATTCAGTAGTGGCTGGTGGAGTGGTTGTAGCCGCTGTTGTGGTAGATTTAGTAGAGGCTGGTGGAGTGGTGGTAGCCGCTGTTGAGGTAGATTCAGTAGTGGCTGGTGGAGTGGTGGTAGCTGCTGTTGTGGTGGATTCAGTAGTGGCTGGTGGAGTGGTTGTAGCCGCTGTTGTGGTAGATTCAGTAGTGGCTGGTGGAGTGGTGGTAGCCGCTGTTGTGGTAGATTCAGTAGTGGCTGGTGGAGTGGTGGTAACCGCTGTTGTGGTAGATTCAGTAGGGGCTGATGGAGTGGTTGTAGCCGCTGTTGTGGTAGATTCAGTAGTGGCTGGTGGAGTGGTTGTAGCCGCTGTTGTGGTAAATTCAGTAGTGGCTGGTGGAGTGGTTGTAGCCGCTGTTGTGGTAGATTCAGTAGTGGCTGATGGAGTGGTTGTAGCCGCTGTTGTGATAGATTCAGTAGTGGCTGGTGGAGTGGTTGTAGCCGCTGTTGTGGTAGATTCAGTAGTGGCTGGTGGAGTGGTTGTAGCCGCTGTTGTGGTAGATTCAGTAGTGGCTGGTGGAGTGGTTGTAGCCGCTGTTGTGGTAGATTCAGTAGTGGCTGGTGGAGTGGTTTTAGTCGCAGTTGTGGTAGATTCAGTAGTGGCTGGTGGAGTGGTTGTAGCCGCTGTTGTGGTAGATTCAGTAGTGGATGGTGGAGTGGTTGTAGCCGCTGTTGTGGTAGATTCAGTAGTGGCTGGTGGAGTGGTTGTAGCCGCTGTTGTGGTAGATTCAGTAGTGGCTGGTGGAGTGGTTGTAGCCGCTGTTGTGGTAGATTCAGTAGTGGTTGGTGGAGTGGTTGTAGCCGCTGTTGTGGTAGATTCAGTAGTGGCTGGTGGAGTGGTTGTAGCAGCTGTTGTGGTAGAATCAGTAGTGGCTGGTGGAGTGGTTGTAGCCGCTGTTGTGGTAGATTCAGTAGTGGCTGGTGGAGTGGTTGTAGCCGCTGTTGTGGTAGATTCAGTAGTGGCTGGTGGAGTGGTTGTAGCCGCTGTTGTGGTAGATTCAGTAGTGGCTGGTGGAGTGGTTGTAGCCGCTGTTGTGGTAGATTCAGTAGTTAATATTGGAATAGTTGTTGCCGCTGTTGTGGTAGATTCAGTAGTGGCTGGTGGAGTGGTTGTAGCCGCTGTTGTGGTAGATTCAGTAGTGGCTGGTGGAGTGGTTGTAGCCGCTGTTGTGGTAGATTCAGTAGTGGCTGGTGGAGTGGTTGTAGCCGCTGTTGTGGTAGATTCAGTAGTGGCTGGTGGAGTGGTTGTAGCCGCTGTTGTGGTAGATTCAGTTGTGGCTGGTGGAGTGGTTGTAGCCGCTGTTGTGGTAGATTCAGTAGTGGCTGGTGGAGTGGTTGTAGCCGCTGTTGTGGTAGATTCAGTAGTGGCTGGTGGAGTGGTGGTAGCCGCTGTTGTGGTAGATTCAGTAGTGGCTGGTGGAGTGGTGGTAGCCGCTGTTGTGGTAGATTCAGTAGTTGCTGGTGGAGTGGTGGTAGCCGCTGTTGTGGTAGATTCAGTAGTGACTGATGGAGTGGTGGTAGCCGCTGTTGTGGTAGATTCAGTAGTGGCTGGTGGAGTGGTGGTAGCCGCTGTTGTGGTAGATTCAGTAGTGGCTGGTGGAGTGGTTGTAGCCGCTGTTGTGGTAGATTCAGTAGTGGCTGGTGGAGTGGTGGTAGCCGCTGTTGTGGTAGATTCAGTAGTGGCTGGTGGAGTGGTGGTAGCCGCTGTTGTGGTAGATTCAGTAGTGGCTGGTGGAGTGGTTGTAGCCGCTGTTGTGGTAGATTCAGTAGTGGCTGGTGGAGTGGTTGTAGCCGCTGTTGTGGTAGATTTAGTAGTGGCTGGTGGAGTGGTTGTAGCCGCTGTTGTGGTAGATTTAGTAGTGGCTGGTGGAGTGGTTGTAGCCGCTGTTGTGGTAGATTCAGTAGTGGCTGGTGGAGTGGTGGTAGCCACTGTTGTGGTAGATTCAGTAGTGGCTGGTGGAGTGGTGGTACCGGCTGTTGTGGTAGATTCAGTAGTGGCTGGTGGAGTGGTTGTAGCCGCTGTTGTGGTAGATTCAGTAGCGGCTGGTGGAGTGGTTGTAGCCGCTGTTGTGGTAGATTCAGTAGTGGCTGGTGGAGTGGTGGTAGCCGCTGTTGTGGTAGATTCAGTAGTGGCTGGTGGAGTGGTGGTAGCCGCTGTTGTGGTAGATTCAGTAGTGGCTGGTGGAGTGGTTGTAGCCGCTGTTGTGGTAGATTCAGTAGTGGCTGGTGGAGTGGTTGTAGCCGCTGTTGTGGTAGATTTATTAGTGGCTGGTGGAGTGGTTGTAGCCGCTGTTGTGGTAGATTCAGTAGTGGCTGGTGGAGTGGTTGTAGCCGCTGTTGTGGTAGATTCAGTAGTGGCTGGTGGAGTGGTTGTAGCCGCTGTTGTGGTAGATTCAGTAGTGGCTGGTGGAGCGGTTGTAGCCGCTGTTGTGGTAGAGTCAGTAGTGGCTTGTGGAGTGGTTGTAGCCGCTGTTGTGGTAGATTCAGTAGTGGCTGGTGGAGTGGTTGTAGCCGCTGTTGTGGTAGATTCAGTAGTGGCTGGTGGAGTGGTTGTAGCCGCTGTTGTTGTAGATTCAATAGTGGCTGGTGGAGTAGTTGTAGCCGCTGTTGTGGTAGATTCAGTAGTGGCTGGTGGAGTGGTTGTAGCCGCTGTTGTGGTAGATTCAGTAGTGGCTGGTAGAGTGGTTGTAGCGGCTGTTGTGGTAGATTCAGTAGTGGCTGGTGGAGTGGTTGTAGCCGCTGTTGTGGTAGATTCAGTAGTGGCTGGTGGAGTGGTTGTAGCCGCTGTTGTGATAGATTCAGTAGTGGCTGGTGGAGTGGTTGTAGCCGCTGTTGTGGTAGATTCAGTAGTGGCTGGTGGAGTGGTGGTACCAGCTGTTGTGGTAGATTCAGTAGTGGCTGGTGGAGTGGTGGTAGCCGCTGTTGTGGTAGATTCAGTAGTGGCTGGTGGAGTGGTGGTAGCCACTGTTGTGGTAGATTCAGTAGTTGCTGGTGGAGTGGTGGTAGCCGCTGTTGTGGTAGATTCAGTAGTGGCTGATGGAGTGGTGGTAGCCGCTGTTGTGGTAGATTCAGTAGTGGCTGGTGGAGTGGTTGTAGCCGCTGTTGTGGTAGATTCAGTAGTGGCTGGTGGAGTGGTTGTAGCCGCTGTTGTGGTAGATTCAGTAGTGGCTGGTGGAGTGGTTGTAGCCGCTGTTGTGGTAGATTCAGTAGTGGCTGGTGGAGTGGTTGTAGCCGCTGTTGTGGTAGATTCAGTAGTGGTTGGTGGAGTGGTTGTAGCCGCTGTTGTGGTAGATTCAGTAGTGGCTGGTGGAGTGGTTGTAGCAGCTGTTGTGGTAGATTCAGTAGTGGCCGGTGGAGTGGTTGTAGCCGCTGTTGTGGTAGATTCAGTAGTGGCTGGTGGAGTGGTTGTAGCCGCTGTTGTGGTAGATTCAGTAGTGGCTGGTGGAGTGGTTGTAGCCGCTGTTGTGGTAGATTCAGTTGTGGCTGGTGGAGTGGTTGTAGCCGCTGTTGTGGTAGATTCAGTAGTGGCTGGTGAAGTGGTTGTAGCCGCTGTTGTGGTAGATTCAGTAGTTAATATTGGAATAGTTGTAGCCGCTGTTGTGGTAGATTCAGTAGTGGCTGGTGGAGTGGTTTTAGCCGCTGTTGTGGTAGATTCAGTAGTGGCTGGTGGAGTGGTTGTAGCCGCTGTTGTGGTAGATTCAGTAGTGGCTGGTGGAGTGGTTGTAGCCGCTGTTGTGGTAGATTCAGTAGTGGCTGGTGGAGTGGTTGTAGCCGCTGTTGTGGTAGATTCAGTTGTGGCTGGTGGAGTGGTTGTAGCCGCTGTTGTGGTAGATTCAGTAGTGGTTGGTGGAGTGGTTGTAGCCGCTGTTGTGGTAGATTCAGTAGTGGCTGGTGGAGTGGTGGTAGCCGCTGTTGTGGTAGATTCAGTAGTGGCTGGTGGAGTGGTGGTAGCCGCTGTTGTGGTAGATTCAGTAGTTGCTGGTGGAGTGGTGGTAGCCGCTGTTGTGGTAGATTCAGTAGTGGCTGATGGAGTGGTGGTAGCCGCTGTTGTGGTAGATTCAGTAGTGGCTGGTGGAGTGGTGGTAGCCGCTGTTGTGGTAGATTCAGTAGTGGCTGGTGGAGTGGTTGTAGCCGCTGTTGTGGTAGATTCAGTAGTGGCTGGTGGAGTGGTGGTAGCCGCTGTTGTGGTAGATTCAGTAGTGGCTGGTGGAGTGGTGGTAGCCGCTGTTGTGGTAGATTCAGTAGTGGCTGGTGGAGTGGTTGTAGCCGCTGTTGTGGTAGATTCAGTAGTGGCTGGTGGAGTGGTTGTAGCCGCTGTTGTGGTAGATTTAGTAGTGGCTGGTGGAGTGGTTGTAGCCGCTGTTGTGGTAGATTCAGTAGTGGCTGGTGGAGTGGTTGTAGCCGCTGTTGTGGTAGATTCAGTAGTGGCTGGTGGAGTGGTTGTAGCCACTGTTGTGGTAGATTCAGTAGTGGCTGGTGGAGTGGTGGTACCGGCTGTTGTGGTAGATTCAGTAGTGGCTGGTGGAGTGGTTGTAGCCGCTGTTGTGGTAGATTCAGTAGCGGCTGGTGGAGTGGTTGTAGCCGCTGTTGTGGTAGATTCAGTAGTGGCTGGTGGAGTGGTGGTAGCCGCTGTTGTGGTAGATTCAGTAGTGGCTGGTGGAGTGGTGGTAGCCGCTGTTGTGGTAGATTCAGTAGTGGCTGGTGGAGTGGTTGTAGCCGCTGTTGTGGTAGATTCAGTAGTGCCTGGTGGAGTGGTTGTAGCCGCTGTTGTGGTAGATTTATTAGTGGCTGGTGGAGTGGTTGTAGCCGCTGTTGTGGTAGATTCAGTAGTGGCTGGTGGAGTGGTTGTAGCCGCTGTTGTGGTAGATTCAGTAGTGGCTGGTGGAGTGGTTGTAGCCGCTGTTGTGGTAGATTCAGTAGTGGCTGGTGGAGCGGTTGTAGCCGCTGTTGTGGTAGAGTCAGTAGTGGCTTGTGGAGTGGTTGTAGCCGCTGTTGTGGTAGATTCAGTAGTGGCTGGTGGAGTGGTTGTAGCCGCTGTTGTGGTAGATTCAGTAGTGGCTGGTGGAGTGGTTGTAGCCGCTGTTGTTGTAGATTCAGTAGTGGCTGGTGGAGTAGTTGTAGCCGCTGTTGTGGTAGATTCAGTAGTGGCTGGTGGAGTGGTTGTAGCCGCTGTTGTGGTAGATTCTGTAGTGGCTGGTAGAGTGGTTGTAGCAGCTGTTGTGGTAGATTCAGTAGTGGCTGGTGGAGTGGTTGTAGCCGCTGTTGTAGTAGATTCAGTAGTGGCTGGTGGAGTGGTTGTAGCCGCTGTTGTGATAGATTCAGTAGTGGCTGGTGGAGTGGTTGTAGCCGCTGTTGTGGTAGATTCAGTAGTGGCTGGTGGAGTGGTGGTACCAGCTGTTGTGGTAGATTCAGTAGTGGCTGGTGGAGTGGTGGTAGCCGCTGTTGTGGTAGATTCAGTAGTGGCTGGTGGAGTGGTGGTAGCCACTGTTGTGGTAGATTCAGTAGTTGCTGGTGGAGTGGTGGTAGCCGCTGTTGTGGTAGATTCAGTAGTGGCTGATGGAGTGGTGGTAGCCGCTGTTGTGGTAGATTCAGTAGTGGCTGGTGGAGTGGTTGTAGCCGCTGTTGTGGTAGATTCAGTAGTGGCTGGTGGAGTGGTTGTAGCCGCTGTTGTGGTAGATTCAGTAGTGGCTGGTGGAGTGGTTGTAGCCGCTGTTGTGGTAGTTTCAGTAGTGGCTGGTGGAGTGGTGGTAGCCGCTGTTGTGGTAGATTCAGTAGTGGCTGGTGGAGTGGTGGTACCAGCTGTTGTGGTAGATTCAGTAGTGGCTGGTGGAGTGGTTGTAGCCGCTGTTGTGGTAGATTCAGTAGTGGCTGGTGGAGTGGTTGTAGCCGCTGTTGTGGTAGATTCAGTAGTGGCTGGTGGAGTGGTGGTAGCCGCTGTTGTGGTAGATTCAGTAGTAGCTGGTGGAGTGGTGGTAGCCGCTGTTGTGGTAGATTCAGTAGTGGCTGGTGGAGTGGTTGTAGCCGCTGTTGTGGTAGATTCAGTAGTGGCTGGTGGAGTGGTTGTAGCCGCTGTTGTGGTAGATTTAGTAGTGGCTGGTGGAGTGGTTGTAGCCGCTGTTGTGGTAGATTCAGTAGTGGCTGGTGGAGCGGTTGTAGCCTCTGTTGTGGTAGATTCAGTAGTGGCTGGTGGAGCGGTGGTAGCCGCTGTTGTGGTAGATTCAGTAGTGGCTGGTGGAGTGGTTGTAGCCGCTGTTGTGGTGGTAGATTCAGTAGTGGCTGGTGGAGTGGTTGTAGCCGCTGTTGTGGTAGATTTAGTAGTGGCTGGTAGAGTGGTTGTAGCCGCTGTTGTGGTAGATTCAGTAGTGGCTGGTGGAGTGGTTGTAGCCGCTGTTGTGGTAGATTCTGTAGTGGCTGGTGGAGTGGTTGTAGCCGCTGTTGTGGTAGATTCAGTAGTGGCTGGTGGAGTGGTTGTAGCCGCTGCTGTGGTAGATTCAGTAGTTAATATTGGAATAGTTGTTGCCGCTGTGGTGGTGGTAGATTCAGTAGTGGCTGGTGGAGTGGTTGTAGCCGCTGTTGTGGTAGATTCGGTAGTGGCTGGTGGAGTGGTTGTAGCCGCTGTTGTGGTAGATTCAGTAGTGGCTGGTGAAGTGGTTGTAGCCGCTATTGTGGTAGATTCAGTAGTTAATATTGGAATAGTTGTTGCCGCTGTTGTGGTAGATTCAGTAGTGGCTGGTGGAGTGGTTGTAGCCGCTGTTGTGGTAGATTCAGTAGTGGCTGGTGGAGTGGTTGTAGCCGCTGTTGTGGTAGATTCAGTAGTGGCAGGTGGAGTGGTTGTAGCAGCTGTTGTGGTAGATTCAGTAGTGGCAGGTGGAGTGGTTGTAGCCGCTGTTGTGGTAGATTCAGTAGTGGCTGGTGGAGTGGTTGTAGCCGCTGTTGTGGTAGATTCAGTAGTGGCTGGTGGAGTGGTTGTAGCCGCTGTTGTGGTAGATTCAGTAGTGGCTGGTGGAGTGGTTGTAGCCGCTGTTGTGGTAGATTCAGTAGTGGCTGGTGGAGTGGTTGTAGCCGCTGTTGTGGTAGATTCAGTAGTGGCTGGTGGAGTGGTTGTAGCCGCTGTTGTGGTAGATTCAGTAGTGGCTGGTGGAGTGGTTGTAGCCGCTGTTGTGGTAGATTCAGTAGTGGCTGGTGGAGTGGTTGTAGCCGCTGTTGTGGTAGATTCAGTAGTGGCTGGTGGAGTGGTTGTAGCCGCTGTTGTGGTAGATTCAGTAGTGGCTGGTGGAGTGGTTGTAGCCTCTGTTGTGGTAGATTCAGTAGTGGCTGGTGGAGTGGTTGTAGCCTCTGTTGTGGTAGATTCAGTAGTGGCTGGTGGAGTGGTTGTAGCCGCTGTTGTGGTAGATTCAGTAGTGGCTGGTGGAGTGGTTGTAGCCGCTGTTGTGGTAGATTCAGTAGTGGCTGGTGGAGTGGTTGTAGCCGCTGTTGTGGTAGATTCAGTAGTGGCTGGTGGAGTGGTTGTAGCCGCTGTTGTGGTAGATTCAGTAGTGGCTGGTGGAGTGGTTGTAGCCGCTGTTGTGGTAGATTCAGTAGTGGCTGGTGGAGTGGTTGTAGCCGCTGTTGTGGTAGATTCAGTAGTGGCTGGTGGAGTGGTTGTAGCCGCTGTTGTGGTAGATTCAGTAGTGGCTGGTGGAGTGGTTGTAGCCGCTGTTGTGGTAGATTCAGTAGTGGCTGGTGGAGTGGTTGTAGCTGCTGTTGTGGTAGATTCAGTAGTGGCTGGTGAAGTGGTTGTAGCCGCTGTTGTGGTAGATTCAGTAGTGGCTGGTGGAGTGGTTGTAGCCGTTGTTGTGGTAGATTCAGTAGTGGCTGGTGGAGTGGTTGTAGCCGTTGTTGTGGTAGATTCAGTAGTGGCTGGTGGAGTGGTTGTAGCCGCTGTTGTGGTAGATTCAGTAGTGGCTGGTGGAGTGGTTGTAGCCGCTGTTGTGGTAGATTCAGTTGTGGCTGTTGGAGTGGTTGTAGCCGCTGTTGTGGTAGATTCAGTAGTGGCTGTTGGAGTGGTTGTAGCCGCTGTTGTGGTAGATTCAGTAGTGGCTGGTGGAGTGGTTGTAGCCGCTGTTGTGGTAGATTTAGTAGAGGCTGGTGGAGTGGTGGTAGCCGCTGTTGAGGTAGATTCAGTAGTGGCTGGTGGAGTGGTGGTAGCTGCTGTTGTGGTAGATTCAGTAGTGGCTGGTGGAGTGGTTGTAGCCGCTGTTGTGGTAGATTCAGTAGTGGCTGGTGGAGTGGTGGTAGCCGCTGTTGTGGTAGATTCAGTAGTGGCTGGTGGAGTGGTGGTAACCGCTGTTGTGGTAGATTCAGTAGGGGCTGATGGAGTGGTTGTAGCCGCTGTTGTGGTAGATTCAGTAGTGGCTGGTGGAGTGGTTGTAGCCGCTGTTGTGGTAAATTCAGTAGTGGCTGGTGGAGTGGTTGGAGCCGCTGTTGTGGTAGATTCAGTAGTGGCTGGTGGAGTGGTTGTAGCCGCTGTTGTGGTAGATTCAGTAGTGGCTGGTGG
This sequence comes from Hyperolius riggenbachi, assembly GCF_040937935.1. Lineage (NCBI taxonomy): Eukaryota > Metazoa > Chordata > Amphibia > Anura > Hyperoliidae > Hyperolius > Hyperolius riggenbachi. The sequence continues at coordinate 5,880,192 of NC_090647.1, forward strand.
AGTGGTTGTAGCCGCTGTTGTGGTAGATTCAGTAGTGGCTGGTGGAGTGGTTGTAGCCGCTGTTGTGGTAGATTCAGTAGTGGCTGGTGGAGTGGTTGTAGCCGCTGTTGTGGTAGATTCAGTAGTGGCTGTTGGAGTGGTTGTAGCCGCTGTTGTGGTAGATTCAGTAGTGGCTGGTGGAGTGGTTTTAGCCGCTGTTGTGGTAGATTCAGTAGTGGCTGGTGGAGTGGTTGTAGCCGCTGTTGTGGTAGATTCAGTAGTGGATGGTGGAGTGGTTGTAGCCGCTGTTGTGGTAGATTCAGTAGTGGCTGGTGGAGTGGTTGTAGCCGCTGTTGTGGTAGATTCAGTAGTGGCTGGTGGAGTGGTTGTAGTCGCTGTTGTGGTAGATTCAGTAGTGGTTGGTGGAGTGGTTGTAGCCGCTGTTGTGGTAGATTCAGTAGTGGCTGGTGGAGTGGTTGTAGCAGCTGTTGTGGTAGATTCAGTAGTGGCTGGTGGAGTGGTTGTAGCCGCTGTTGTGGTAGATTCAGTAGTGGTTGGTGGGTTGGTTTTAGCCGCTGTTGTGGTAGATTCAGTAGTGGCTGGTGGAGTGGTTGTAGCAGCTGTTGTGGTAGATTCAGTAGTGGCTGGTGGAGTGGTTGTAGCCGCTGTTGTGGTAGATTCAGTTGTGGCTGGTGGAGTGGTTGTAGCCGCTGTTGTGGTAGATTCAGTAGTGGCTGGTGGAGTGGTTGTAGCCGCTGTTGTGGTAGATTCAGTAGTGGCTGGTGGAGTGGTGGTACCAGCTGTTGTGGTAGATTCAGTAGTGGCTGGTGGAGTGGTGGTAGCCGCTGTTGTGGTAGATTCAGTAGTGGCTGGTGGAGTGGTGGTAGCCACTGTTGTGGTAGATTCAGTAGTTGCTGGTGGAGCGGTGGTAGCCGCTGTTGTGGTAGATTCAGTAGTGGCTGATGGAGTGGTGGTAGCCGCTGTTGTGGTAGATTCAGTAGTGGCCGGTGGAGTGGTTGTAGCCGCTGTTGTGGTAGATTCAGTAGTGGCTGGTGGAGTGGTTGTCGCCGCTGTTGTGGTAGATTCAGTAGTGGCTGGTGGAGTGGTTGTAGCCGCTGTTGTGGTAGATTCAGTAGTGGCTGGTGGAGTGGTGGTAGCCGCTGTTGTGGTAGATTCAGTAGTGGCTGGTGGAGTGGTGGTACCAGCTGTTGTGGTAGATTCAGTAGTGGCTGGTGGAGTGGTTGTAGCCGCTGTTGTGGTAGATTCAGTAGTGGCTGGTGGAGTGGTTGTAGCCGCTGTTGTGGTAGATTCAGTAGTGGCTGGTGGAGTGGTGGTAGCCGCTGTTGTGGTAGATTCAGTAGTAGCTGGTGGAGTGGTGGTAGCCGCTGTTGTGGTAGATTCAGTAGTGGCTGGTGGAGTGGTTGTAGCCGCTGTTGTGGTAGATTCAGTAGTGGCTGGTGGAGTGGTTGTAGCCGCTGTTGTGGTAGATTTAGTAGTGGCTGGTGGAGTGGTTGTAGCCGCTGTTGTGGTAGATTCAGTAGGGGCTGATGGAGTGGTTGTAGCCGCTGTTGTGGTAAATTTAGTAGTGGCTGGTGGAGTGGTTGTAGCCGCTGTTGTGGTAGATTCAGTAGTGGCTGGTGGAGTGGTTGTAGCCGCTGTTGTGGTAGATTCAGTAGCGGCTGGTGGAGTGGTTGTAGCCACTGTTGTGGTAGATTCAGTAGTGGCTGGTGGAGTGGTTGTAGCCGCTGTTGTGGTAGATTCAGTAGTGGCTGGTGGAGTGGTCGTAGCCGCTGTTGTGGTAGATTCAGTAGTGGCTGGTGGAGTGGTTGTAGCCGCTGTTGTGGTAGATTCAGTAGTGGCTGGTGGAGTGGTGGTACCAGCTGTTGTGGTAGATTCAGTAGTGGCTGGTGGAGTGGTTGTAGCCGCTGTTGTGGTAGATTCAGTAGTGGCTGGTGGAGTGGTTGTAGCCGCTGTTGTGGTAGATTCAGTAGTGGCTGGTGGAGTGGTCGTAGCCGCTGTTGTGGTAGATTCAGTAGTGGCTGGTGGAGTGGTCGTAGCCGCTGTTTTGGTAGATTCAGTAGTGGCTGGTGGAGTGGTCGTAGCCGCTGTTGTGGTAGATTCAGTCGTGGCTGGTGGAGTGGTTGTAGCCGCTGTTGTGGTAGATTCAGTAGTGGCTGGTGGAGTGGTTGTAGCCGCTGTTGTGGTAGATTTAGAAGTGGCTGGTGTAGTGGTTGTAGCCGCTGTTGTGGTAGATTCAGTAGTGGCTGGTGGAGTTGTTGTAGCCGCTGTTGTGATAGATTTAGTAGTGGCTGGTGGAGTGGATGTTGTAGCCGCTGTTGTGGTAGATTCAGTAGTGGCTGGTGGAGCGGTTGTAGCCTCTGTTGTGGTAGATTCAGTAGTGGCTGGTGGAGCGGTTGTAGCCGCTGTTGTGGTAGATTCAGTAGTGGCTGGTGGAGTGGTTGTAGCCGCTGTTGTGGTAGATTTATTAGTGGCTGGTGGAGTGGTTGTAGCCGCTGTTGTGGTAGATTCAGTAGTGGCTGGTGGAGTGGTTGTAGCCGCTGTTGTGGTAGATTCAGTAGTGGCTGGTGGAGTGGTTGTAGCCGCTGTTGTGGTAGTTTCAGTAGTGGCTGGTGGAGTGGTTGTAGCCGCTGTTGTGGTAGATTCAGTAGTGGCTAGTAGAGTGGTTGTAGCCGCTGTTGTGGTAGATTCAGAAGTGGCTGGTGGAGTTGTTGTAGCCGCTGTTGTGGTAGATTCAGTAGTGGCTGGTGGAGTGGTTGTAGCCGCTGTTGTGGTAGATTCAGTAGTGGCTGGTGGAGTGGTTGTAGCCACTGTTGTGGTAGATTCAGTAGTGGCTGGTGGAGTGGTGGTACCAGCTGTTGTGGTAGATTCAGTAGTGGCTGGTGGAGTGGTTCTAGCCGCTGTTGTGGTAGATTCAGTAGTGGCTGGTGGAGTGGTTGTAGCCGCTGTTGTGGTAGATTCAGTAGTGGCTGGTGGAGTGGTGGCAGCCGCTGTTGTGGTAGATTCAGTAGTGGCTGGTGGAGTGGGGGTAGCCACTGTTGTGGTAGATTCAGTAGTGGCTGGTGGAGTGGTGGTGGCCGCTGTTGTGGTAGATGCAGTAGTGGCTGATGGAGTGGTCATAGCCACTGTTGTGGTAGATTCAGTAGTGGCTGGTGGAGTGGTCGTAGCCGCTGTTGTGGTAGATTCAGTCGTGGCTGGTGGAGTGGTTGTAGCCGCTGTTGTGGTAGATTCAGTAGTGGCTGGTGGAGTGGTTGTAGCCGCTGTTGTGGTAGATTTAGTAGTGGCTGGTGGAGTGGTTGTAGCCGCTGTTGTGGTAGATTCAGTAGTGGCTGGTGGAGTGGTTGTAGCCGCTGTTGTGATAGATTCAGTAGTGGCTGGTGGAGTGGATGTTGTAGCCGCTGTTGTGGTAGATTCAGTAGTGGCTGGTGGAGCGGTTGTAGCCTCTGTTGTGGTAGATTCAGTAGTGGCTGGTGGAGTGGTTGTAGCCGCTGTTGTGGTAGATTCAGTAGTGGCTGGTGGAGTGGTTGTAGCCGCTGTTGTGGTAGATTCAGTAGTGGCTGGTGGAGTGGTTGTAGCCGCTGTTGTGGTAGATTCAGTAGTGGCTGGTGGAGTGGTTGTAGCCGCTGTTGTGGTAGATTCAGTAGTGGCTGGTGGAGTGGTTGTAGCCGCTGTTGTGGTAGATTCAGTAGTGGCTGGTGGAGTGGTTGTAGCCGCTGTTGTGGTAGTTTCAGTAGTGGCTGGTGGAGTGGTTGTAGCCGCTGTTGTGGTAGATTCAGTAGTGGCTAGTAGAGTGGTTGTAGCCGCTGTTGTGGTAGATTCAGAAGTGGCTGGTGGAGTTGTTGTAGCCGCTGTTGTGGTAGATTCAGTAGTGGCTGGTGGAGTGGTTGTAGCCACTGTTGTGGTAGATTCAGTAGTGGCTGGTGGAGTGGTGGTACCAGCTGTTGTGGTAGATTCAGTAGTGGCTGGTGGAGTGGTGGTAGCCGCTGTTGTGGTAGATTCAGTAGTGGCTGGTGGAGTGGTTGTAGCCGCTGTTGTGGTAGATTCAGTAGTGGCTGGTGGAGTGGTGGCAGCCGCTGTTGTGGTAGATTCAGTAGTGGCTGGTGGAGTGGGGGTAGCCACTGTTGTGGTAGATTCTGTAGTGGCTGGTGGAGTGGTGGTGGCCGCTGTTGTAGTAAATGCAGTAGTGGCTGGTGGAGTGGTGGTAGCCGCTGTTGTGGTAGATTCAGTAGTGGCTGGTGGAGTGGTCGTAGCCGCTGTTGTGGTAGATTCAGTAGTGGCTGGTGGAGTGGTCGTAGCCGCTGTTGTGGTAGATTCAATAGTGGCTAGTGGAGTGGTTGTAGCCGCTGTTGTGGTAGATTCAGTAGTGGCTGGTGGAGTGGTCGTAGCCGCTGTTGTGGTAGATTCAGTAGTGGCTGGTGGAGTGGTCGTAGCCGCTGTTGTGGTAGATTCAGTAGTGGCTAGTGGAGTGGTTGTAGCCGCTGTTGTGGTAAATTCAGTAGTGGCTGGTGGAGTGGTTGTAGCCGCTGTTGTGGTAGATTCAGTAGTGGCTAATGGAGTGGTTGTAGCCGCTGTTGTGGTAGATTCAGTAGTGGCTGGTGGAGTGGTTGTAGCCGCTGTTGTGGTAGATTCAGTATTGGCTGGTGGAGTGGTTGTTGCCGCTGTTGTGGTAGATTCAGTAGTGGCTGGTGGAGTGGTTGTAGCAGCTGTTGTGGTAGATTCAGTAGTGGCTGGTGGAGTGGTTGTAGCCGCTGTTGTGGTAGATTTAGTAGTGGCTGGTGGAGTGGTTGTAGCCGCTATTGTGGTAGATTCAGTAGTGGCTGGTGGAGTGGTTGTAGCCGCTGTTGTGATAGATTCAGTAGTGGCTGGTGGAGTGGATGTTGTAGCCGCTGTTGTGGTAGATTCAGTAGTGGCTGGTGGAGCGGTTGTAGCCTCTGTTGTGGTAGATTCAGTAGTGGCTGGTGGAGTGGTTGTAGCCGCTGTTGTGGTAGATTCAGTAGTGGCTGGTGGAGTGGTTGTAGCTGCTGTTGTGGTAGATTCAGTAGTGGCTGGTGGAGTGGTTGTAGCCGCTGTTGTGGTAGATTCAGTAGTGGCTGGTGGAGTGGTTGTAGCCGCTGTTGTGGTAGATTCAGTAGTGGCTGGTGGAGTGGTTGTAGCCGCTGTTGTGGTAGATTCAGTAGTGGCTGGTGGAGTGGTGGTAGCCGCTGTTGTGGTAGATTCAGTAGTGGCTAGTAGAGTGGTTGTAGCCGCTGTTGTGGTAGATTCAGAAGTGGCTGGTGGAGTTGTTGTAGCCGCTGTTGTGGTAGATTCAGTAGTGGCTGGTGGAGTGGTTGTAGCCACTGTTGTGGTAGATTCAGTAGTGGCTGGTGGAGTGGTGGTACCAGCTGTTGTGGTAGATTCAGTAGTGGCTGGTGGAGTGGTGGTAGCCGCTGTTGTGGTAGATTCAGTAGTGGCTGGTGGAGTGATTGTAGCCGCTGTTGTGGTAGATTCAGTAGTGGCTGGTGGAGTGGTTGTAGCCGCTGTTGTGGTAGATTCAGTAGTGGCTGGTGGAGTGGTGGCAGCCGCTGTTGTGGTAGATTCAGTAGTGGCTGGTGGAGTGGGGGTAGCCACTGTTGTGGTAGATTCTGTAGTGGCTGGTGGAGTGGTGGTGGCCGCTGTTGTGGTAGATGCAGTAGTGGCTGGTGGAGTGGTGGTAGCCGCTGTTGTGGTAGATTCAGTAGTGGCTGGTGGAGTGGTCGTAGCCGCTGTTGTGGTAGATTCAGTAGTGGCTAGTGGAGTGGTCGTAGCCGCTGTTGTGGTAGATTCAATAGTGGCTAGTGGAGTGGTTGTAGCCGCTGTTGTGGTAGATTCAGTAGTGGCTGGTGGAGTGGTCGTAGCCGCTGTTGTGGTAGATTCAGTAGTGGCTGGTGGAGTGGTCGTAGCCGCTGTTGTGGTAGATTCAGTAGTGGCTAGTGGAGTGGTTGTAGCCGCTGTTGTGGTAGATTCAGTAGTGGCTGGTGGAGTGGTTGTAGCCGCTGTTGTGGTAGATTTAGTAGTGGCTGGTGGAGTGGTTGTAGCCGCTGTTGTGGTAGATTCAGTAGTGGCAGGTGGAGTGGTTGTAGCCGCTGTTGTGGTAGATTCAGTAGTGGCTGATGGAGTGGTTGTAGCCACTGTTGTGGTAGATTCAGTAGTGGCTGGTGGAGTGGTTGTAGCTGCTGTTGTGGTAGATTCAGTAGTGGCTGGTGGAGTGGTTGTAGCCGCTGTTGTGGTAGATTCAGTAGTGGCTGGTGGAGTGGTTGTAGCCGCTGTTGTGGTAGATTCAGTAGTGACTTGTGGAGTGGTTGTAGCCGCTGTTGTGGTAGATTCAGTAGTGGCTGGTGGAGTGGTGGTAGCTGCTGTTGTGGTAGATTCAGTAGTGGCTGGTGAAGTGGTTGTAGCCGCTGTTGTGGTAGATTCAGTAGTGGCTGGTGGAGTGGTTGTAGCCGCTGTTGTGGTAGATTCAGTAGTGGCAGGTGGAGTGGTTGTAGCCGCTGTTGTGGTAGATTCAGTAGTGGCTGATGGAGTGGTTGTAGCCACTGTTGTGGTAGATTCAGTAGTGGCTGGTGGAGTGGTTGTAGCTGCTGTTGTGGTAGATTCAGTAGTGGCTGGTGGAGTGGTGGTAGCCGCTGTTGTGGTAGATTCAGTAGTGGCTGGTGTAGTGGTCGTAGCCGCTGTTGTGGTAGATTCAGTAGTGGCTGGTGGAGTGGTCGTAGCCGCTGTTGTGGTAGATTCAGTAGTGGCTAGTGGAGTGGTTGTAGCCGCTGTTGTGGTAGATTCAGTAGTGGCTGGTGGAGTGGCCGTAGCCGCTGTTGTGGTAGATTCAGTAGTGGCTGGTGGAGTGGTTGTATCCGCTGTTGTGGTAGATTCAGTAGTGGCTAATGGAGTGGTTGTAGCCGCTGTTGTGGTAGATTCAGTAGTGGCTGGTGGAGTGGTTGTAGCCGCTGTTGTGGTAGATTCAGTAGTGGCTGGTGGAGTGGTTGTAGCCGCTGTTGTGGTAGATTCAGTAGTGGCTGGTGGAGTGGTTGTAGCCGCTGTTGTGGTAGATTCAGTAGTGGCTGATGGAGTGGTTGTAGCCACTGTTGTGGTAGATTCAGTAGTGGCTGGTGGAGTGGTTGTAGCCGCTGTTGTGGTAGATTCAGTAGTGGCTGGTGGAGTAGTTGTAGCCGCTGTTGTAGTAGATTCAGTAGTGGCTGGTGGAGTGTTTGTAGCCGCTGTTGTGGTAGATTCAGAAGTGGCTTGTGGAGTGGTTGTAGCCGCTGTTGTGGTAGATTTAGTAGTGGCTGGTGGAGTGGTTGTAGCTGCTGTTGTGGTAGATTCAGTAGTAACTGGTGAAGTGGTTGTAGCCGCTGTTGTGGTAGATTCAGTAGTGGCTGGTGGAGTGGTTGTAGCAGCTGTTGTGATAGATTCAGTAGTGGCTGGTGGAGTGGTTGTAGCCGCTGTTGTGGTAGATTCAGTAGTGGATGGTGGAGTGGTTGTAGCCGCTGTTGTGGTAGATTCAGTAGTGGCTGGTGGAGTGGTTGTAGCCGCTGTTGTGGTAGATTCAGTAGTGGCTGGTGGAGTAGTTGTAGCTGCTGTTGTGGTAGATTCAGTAGTGGCTGGTGGAGTGGTTGTAGCCGCTGTTGTGGTAGATTCAGTAGTGGCTGGTGGAGTGGTTGTAGCCGCTGTTGTGGTAGATTCACTAGTGGCTGGTGGAGTGGTTGTAGCCGCTGTTGTGGTAGATTCAGTAGTGGCTGGTGGAGTGGTTGTAGCCGCTGTTGTGGTAAATTCAGTAGTTGCTGCTGGAGTGGTTGTAGTCGCTGTTGTGGTAGATTCAGTACTGGCTGGTGGAGTGGTTGTAGCCACTGATTTGGTAAATTCAGTAGAGGCTGGTGGAGTGGTTGTAGCCGCTGTTGTGGTAGATTCAGTAGTGGCTGGTGGAGTGGTTGTAGCCGCTGTTGTGGTAGATTCAGTAGTGGCTGGTGGAGTGGTGGAAGCCGCTGTTGTGGTAGATTCAGTAGTGGCTGGTGGAGTGGTTGTAGCCGCTGTTGTGGTAGATTCAGTAGTGGCTGGTGGAGTGGTTGTAGCCGCTGTTGTGGTAGATTCAGTAGTGGCTGGTGGAGTGGTTGTAGCCGCTGTTGTGGTAGATTCAGTAGTGGCTAGTGGAGTGGTTGTAGCCGCTGTTGTGGTAGATTCAGTAGTGGCTGGTGGAGTGGTGGTAGCCGCTGTTGTGGTAGATTCAGTAGTGGCTGGTGGAGTGGTTGTAGCCGCTGTTGTGGTAGATTCAGTAGTGGCTGGTGGAGTGGTGGTACCAGCTGTTGTGGTAGATTCAGTAGTGGCTGGTGGAGTGGTTGTAGCCGCTGTTGTGGTAGATTCAGTAGTGGCTGGTGGAGTGGTTGTAGCCGCTGTTGTGGTAGATTCAGTAGTGGCTGGTGGAGTGGTTGTAGCCGCTGTTGTGGTAGATTCAGTAGTGGCTGGTGGAGTCGTGGTAGCCGCTGTTGTGGTAGATTCAGTAGTGGCTGGTGGAGTGGTTGTAGCCGCTGTTGTGGTAGATTCAGTAGTGGCTGGTGGAGTGGTGGTACCAGCTGTTGTGGTAGATTCAGTAGTGGCTGGTGGAGTGGTTGTAGCCGCTGTTGTGGTAGATTCAGTAGTGGCTGGTGGAGTGGTTGTAGCCGCTGTTGTGGTAGATTCAGTAGTGGCTGGTGGAGTGGTTGTAGCCGCTGTTGTGGTAGATTCAGTAGTGGCTGGTGGAGTGGTTGTAGCCGCTGTTGTGGTAGATTCAGTAGTGGCTGGTGAAGTGGTGGTAGCCGCTGTTGTGGTAGATTCACTAGTAGCTGGTGGAGTGGTGGTAGCCGCTTTTGTGGTAGATTCAGTAGTGGCTGGTGGAGTGGTGGTAGGCGCTGTTGTGGTAGATTCAGTAGTGGCTGGTGGAGTGGTCGTAGCCGCTGTTGTGGTAGATTCAGTAGTGGCTGGTGGAGTGGTCATAGCCGCTGTTGTGGTAGATTCAGTAGTGGCTGGTGGAGTGGTCGTAGCCGCTGTTGTGGTAGATTCAGTAGTGGCTGGTGTAGTGGTCGTAGCCGCTGTTGTGGTAGATTCAGTAGTGGCTGGTGGAGTGGTCGTAGCCGCTGTTGTGGTAGATTCAGTAGTGGCTGGTGGAGTGGTTGTAGCCGCTGTTGGGGTAGATTCAATAGTGGCTGGTGGAGTGGTTGTAGCTGCTGTTGTGGTAGATTCAGTAGTGGCTGGTGGAGTGGTTGTAGCCGCTGTTGTGGTAGATTCAGTACTGGCAGGTGGAGTGGTTGTAGCCGCTGTTGTGGCAGATTCAGTAGTGGCTGGTGGAGTGGTTGTAGCCGCTGTTGTGGTAGATTCAGTAGTGGCTGGTGGAGTGGTTGTAGCCGCTGTTGTGGTAGATTCAGTAGTGGCTGGTGGAGTGGTTGTAGCCGCTGTTGTGGTAGATTCAGGAGTGGCTGGTGGAGTGGTTGTAGCCGCTGTTGTGGTAGATTCAGTAGTGGCTGGTGGAGTGGCTGTAGCCGCTCTTGTGGTAGATTCAGTAGTGGCTGGTGGAGTGGTTGTAGCCGCTGTTGTGGTAGATTCAGTAGTGGCTGGTGGAGTGGTTGTAGCCACTGTTGTGGTAGATTCAGTAGTGGCTGGTGAAGTGGTTGTAGCCGCTGTTGTGGTAGATTCTGTAGTGGCTGGTGGAGTGGTTGTAGCCGCTGTTGTGGTAGATTCAGTAGTTAATATTGGAATAGTTGTTGCCGCTGTTGTGGTAGATTCAGTTGTGGCTGGTGGAGTGGTGAGAGGCGCTGTTGTGGTAGATTCAGTAGTGGCTGGTGGAGTGGTCGTAGCCGCTGTTGTGGTAGATTCAGTAGTGGCTGGTGGAGTGGTCGTAGCCGCTGTTGTGGTAGATTCAGTAGTGGCTGGTGGAGTGGTCGTAGCCACTGTTGTGGTAGATTCAGTAGTGGCTGGTGTAGTGGTTGTAGCCGCTGTTGTGGTAGATTCAGTAGTGGCTGGTGGAGTGGTCGTAGCCGCTGTTGTGGTAGATTCAGTAGTGGCTGGTGGAGTGGTTGTAGCCGCCGTTGTGGTAGATTCAGTAGTGGCTAATGGAGTGGTTGTAGCCGCTGTTGTGGTAGATTCAGTAGTGGCTGGTGGAGTGGTTGTAGCCGCTGTTGTGGTAGATTCAGTAGTGGCTGGTGGAGTGGTTGTAGCTGCTGTTGTGGTAGATTCAGTAGTGGCTGCTGGAGTGGTTGTAGCCGCTGTTGTGGTAGATTCAGTAGTGGCAGGTGGAGTGGTTGTAGCCGCTGTTGTGGCAGATTCAGTAGTGGCTGCTGGAGTGGTTGTAGCCGCTGTTGTGGTAGATTCAGTAGTGGCTGGTGGAGTGGTTGTAGCCGCTGTTGTGGTAGATTCAGTAGTGGCTGGTGGAGTGGTTGTAGCCGCTGTTGTAATAGATTCAGGAGTGGCTGGTGGAGTGGTTGTAGCCGCTGTTGTGGTAGATTCAGTAGTGGCTGGTGGAGTGGCTGTAGCCGCTGTTGTGGTAGATTCAGTAGTGGCTGGTGGAGTGGTTGTAGCCGCTGTTGTAGTAGATTCAGTAGTGGCTGGTGGAGTGGTTGTAGCCACTGTTGTGGTAGATTCAGTAGTGGCTGGTGAAGTGGTTGTAGCCGCTGTTGTGGTAGATTCTGTAGTGGCTGGTGGAGTGGTTGTAGCCGCTGTTGTCTTAGATTCAGTAGTTAATATTGGAATAGTTGTTGCCGCTGTTGTGGTAGATTCAGTTGTGGCTTGTGGAGTGGTTGTAGCCACTGTTGTGGTAGATTCAGTAGTGGCTGGTGGAGTGGTTGTAGACGCTGTTGTGGTAGATTCAGTAGTGGCTGGTGGAGTGGTTGTAGCCGCTGTTGTGGTAGATTCAGTAGTGGCTGGTGGAGTGGTTGTAGCCGCTGTTGTGGTAGATTCAGTAGTGGCAGGTGGAGTGGTTGTAGCCGCTGTCGTGGTAGATTCAGTAGTGGCTGGTGGAGTGGTTGTAGCCGCTGTCGTGGTAGAATCAGTATTGGCTGGTGGAGTGGTTGTAGCCGCTGTTGTGGTAGATTCAGTAGTGGCTGGAGGAGTGGTTGTAGCCACTGTTGTGGTAGATTCACTAGTGACTGGTGGAGTAGTTGTAGCCGCTGTTGTGGTAGATTCAGTAGTGGCTGGTGGAGTGGTTGTAGCCGCTGTTGTGCTAAGTTCAGTAGTGGCTGCTGGAGTGGGTGTAGCCGCTGTTGTGGTAGATTCAGTAGTGGCTGGTGGAGTGGTTGTAGCCACTGATTTGGTAGATTCAGTAGAGGCTGGTGGAGTGGTTGTAGCCGCTGTTGTGGTAGATTCAGTAGTGGCTGGTGGAGTGGTTGTAGCCGCTGTTGTGGTAGATTCAGTAGTGGCTGGTGGAGTGGTGGTAGCAGCTGTTGTGGTAGATTCAGTAGTGGCTGGTGGAGTGGTTGTAGCCGCTGTTGTGGTAGATTCAGTAGTGGCTGGTGGAGTGGTTGTAGCCGCTGTTGTGGTAGATTCAGTAGTGGCTGGTGGAGTGGTTGTAGCCGCTGTTGTGGTAGATTCAGGAGTGGCTGGTGGAGTGGTTGTAGCCGCCGTTGTGGTAGATTCAGTAGTGGCTGGTGGAGTGGTTGTAGCCGCTGTTGTGGTAGATTCAGTAGTGGCTGGTGGAGTGGTTGTAGCCGCTGTTGTGGTAGATTCAGTAGTGGCTGGTGGAGTGGTTGTAGCCGCTGTTGTGGTAGATTCAGTAGTGGCTGGTGGAGTGGTTGTAGCCGCTGTTGTGGTAGATTCAGTAGTGGCTGGTGGAGTGGTTGTAGCCGCTGTTGTGGTAGATTCAGTAGTGGCTGGTGGAGTGGTGGTAGCCGCTGTTGTGGTAGATTCAGTAGTGGCTGGTGGAGTGGTTGTAGCCGCTGTTGTGGTAGATTCAGTAGTGGCTGGTGGAGTGGTGGTACCAGCTGTTGTGGTAGATTCAGTAGTGGCTGGTGGAGTGGTTGTAGCCGCTGTTGTGGTAGATTCAGTAGTGGCTGGTGGAGTGGTTGTAGCCGCTGTTGTGGTAGATTCAGTAGTGGCTGGTGGAGTGGTTGTAGCCGCTGTTGTGGTAGATTCAGTAGTGGCTGGTGGAGTGGTTGTAGCCGCTGTTGTGGTAGATTCAGTAATGGCTGGTGGAGTGGTTGTAGCCGCTGTTGTGGTAGATTCAGTAGTGGCTGGTGAAGTGGTTGTAGCCGCTGTTGTGGTAGATTCAGTAGTTAATATTGGAATAGTTGTTGCCGCTGTTGTGGTAGATTCAGTTGTGGCTGGTGGAGTGGTGAGAGGCGCTGTTGTGGTAGATTCAGTAGTGGCTGGTGGAGTGGTCGTAGCCGCTGTTGTGGTAGATTCAGTAGTGGCTGGTGAAGTGGTTGTAGCCGCTGTTGTGGTAGATTCTGTAGTGGCTGGTGGAGTGGTTGTAGCCGCTGTTGTGGTAGATTCAGTAGTTAATATTGGAATAGTTGTTGCCGCTGTTGTGGTAGATTCAGTTGTGGCTGGTGGAGTGGTGAGAGGCGCTGTTGTGGTAGATTCAGTAGTGGCTGGTGGAGTGGTCGTAGCCGCTGTTGTGGTAGATTCAGTAGTGGCTGGTGGAGTGGTCGTAGCCGCTGTTGTGGTAGATTCAGTAGTGGCTGGTGTAGTGGTCGTAGCCGCTGTTGTGGTAGATTCAGTAGTGGCTGGTGGAGTGGTCGTAGCCGCCGTTGTGGTAGATTCAGTAGTGGCTGGTGGAGTGGTTGTAGCCGCCGTTGTGGTAGATTCAGTAGTGGCTAATGGAGTGGTTGTAGCCGCTGTTGTGGTAGATTCAGTAGTGGCTGGTGGAGTGGTTGTAGCCGCTGTTGTGGTAGATTCAGTAGTGGCTGGTGGAGTGGTTGTAGCTGCTGTTGTGGTAGATTCAGTAGTGGCTGGTGGAGTGGTTGTAGCCGCTGTTGTGGTAGATTCAGTAGTGGCAGGTGGAGTGGTTGTAGCCGCTGTTGTGGCAGATTCAGTAGTGGCTGGTGGAGTGGTTGTAGCCGCTGTTGTGGTAGATTCAGTAGTGGCTGGTGGAGTGGTTGTAGCCGCTGTTGTGGTAGATTCAGTAGTGGCTGGTGGAGTGGTTGTAGCCGCTGTTGTGGTAGATTCAGGAGTGGCTGGTGGAGTGGTTGTAGCCGCTGTTGTGGTAGATTCAGTAGTGGCTGGTGGAGTGGCTGTAGCCGCTGTTGTGGTAGATTCAGTAGTGGCTGGTGGAGTGGTTGTAGCCGCTGTTGTGGTAGATTCAGTAGTGGCTGGTGGAGTGGTTGTAGCCACTGTTGTGGTAGATTCAGTAGTGGCTGGTGAAGTGGTTGTAGCCGCTGTTGTGGTAGATTCTGTAGTGGCTGGTGGAGTGGTTGTAGCCGCTGTTGTGGTAGATTCAGTAGTTAATATTGGAATAGTTGTTGCCGCTGTTGTGGTAGATTCAGTTGTGGCTTGTGGAGTGGTTGTAGCCGCTGTTGTGGTAGATTCAGTAGTGGCTGGTGGAGTGGTTGTAGACGCTGTTGTGGTAGATTCAGTAGTGGCTGGTGGAGTGGTTGTAGCCGCTGTTGTGGTAGATTCAGTAGTGGCTGGTGGAGTGGTTGTAGCCGCTGTTGTGGTAGATTCAGTAGTGGCAGGTGGAGTGGTTGTAGACGCTGTCGTGGTAGATTCAGTAGTGGCTGGTGGAGTGGTTGTAGCCGCTGTTGTGGTAGATTCAGTAGTGGCTGGAGGAGTGGTTGTAGCCGCTGTTGTGGTAGATTCACTAGTGGCTGGTGGAGTGGTTGTAGCCGCTGTTGTGGTAGATTCAGTAGTGGCTGGTGGAGTGGTTGTAGCCGCTGTTGTGCTAAATTCAGTAGTGGCTGCTGGAGTGGTTGTAGCCGCTGTTGTGGTAGATTCAGTAGTGGCTGGTGGAGTGGTTGTAGCCACTGATTTGGTAGATTCAGTAGAGGCTGGTGGAGTGGTTGTAGCCGCTGTTGTGGTAGATTCAGTAGTGGCTGGTGGAGTGGTTGTAGCCGCTGTTGTGGTAGATTCAGTAGTGGCTGGTGGAGTGGTGGTAGCAGCTGTTGTGGTAGATTCAGTAGTGGCTGGTGGAGTGGTTGTAGCCGCTGTTGTGGTAGATTCAGTAGTGGCTGGTGGAGTGGTTGTAGCCGCTGTTGTGGTAGATTCAGTAGTGGCTGGTGGAGTGGTTGTAGCCGCTGTTGTGGTAGATTCAGTAGTGGCTGGTGGAGTGGTTGTAGCCGCTGTTGTGGTAGATTCAGTAGTGGCTGGTGGAGTGGTTGTAGCCGCTGTTGTGGTAGATTCAGTAGTGGCTGGTGGAGTGGTTGTAGCCGCTGTTGTGGTAGATTTAGTAGTGGCTGGTGGAGTGGTTGTAGCCGCTGTTGTGGTAGATTCAGTAGTGGCTGGTGGAGTGGTTCTAGCCGCCGTTGTGGTAGATTCAGTAGTGGCTGGAGGGGTTGTTGTAGCCGCTGTTGTGGTAGATTCAGTAGTGGCTGGTGGAGTGGTTGTAGCTGCCGTTGTGGTAGATTCAGTAGTGGCTGGTGGAGTGGTTGTAGCCGCTGTTGTGGTAGATTCAGTAGTGGCTGGTAGAGTGGTGGTAGCCGCTGTTGTGGTAGATTCAGTAGTGGCTGGTGGAGTGGTTGTAGCCGCTTTTGTGGTAGATTCAGTAGTGGCTGGTGGAGTGGTTGTAGCCGCTGTTGTGGTAGATTCAGTAGTGGCAGGTGGAGTGGTTGTAGCCGATGTTGTGGTAGATTCAGTAGTGGCTGGTGGAGTGGTTGTAGCCGCTGTTGTGGTAGATTCAGTATTGGCTGGTGGAGTGGTTGTAGCCGCTGTTGTGGTAGATTCAGTAGTGGCTGGTGGAGTGGTTGTAGCCGCTGTTGTGGTAGATTCAGTAGTGGCTGGTGGAGTGGTTGTAGCCGCTGTTGTGGTAGATTCAGTAGTGGCTGGTGGAGTGGTGGTAGCCGCTGTTGTGGTAGATTCAGTAGTGGCTGGTGGAGTGGTGGTAGCCGCTGTTGTGGTAGATTCAGTAGTGGCTGGTGGAGTGATGGTAGCCGCTGTTGTGGTAGATTCAGTAGTGGCTGGTGGAGTGGTTGTAGCCGCTGTTGTGGTAGATTCAGTAGTGGCTGGTGGAGTGGTTGTAGCCGCTGATGTGGTAGATTCAGTAGTGGCTGGTGGAGTGGTTGTAGCCGCTGTTGTGGTAGATTCAGTAGTGGCTGTTGGAGTGGTTGTAGCCGCTGTTGTGGTAGATTCAGTAGTGGCTGGTAGAGTGATTGTAGCCGCTGTTGTGGTAGATTCAGTAGAGGCTGGTGGAGTGGTTGTAGCCGCTGTTGTGATAGATTCAGTAGTGGCTGGTGGAGTAGTTGTAGCCGCTGTTGTGGTAGATTCAGTAGTTGCTGGTGGATTGGTTGTAGCCGCTGTTGTGGTAGATTCAGTAGTGGCTGGTGGAGTGGTTGTAGCCGCTGTTGTGGTAGATTCAGTAGTGGCTGGTGGAGTTGTTGTAGCCGCTGTTGTGGTAGATTCAGTAGTGGCTGGTGGAGTGGTTGTAGCCGCTGTTGTGGTAGATTCAGTAGTGGCTGGTGGAGTGGTTGTAGCCGCTGTTGTGGTAGATTCAGTAGTGGCTGGTGGAGTGGTGGTAGCCGCTGTTGTGGTAGATTCAGTAGTGGCTGGTGGAGTGGTTGTAGCCGCTGTTGTGGTAGATTCAGTAGTGGCTGGTGGAGTGGTTGTAGCCGCTGTTGTGGTAGATTCAGTAGTGGCTGGTGGAGTGGTGGTAGCCGCTGTTGTGGTAGATTCAGTAGTGGATGGTGGAGTGGTTGTAGCCGCTGTTGTGGTAGATTCAGTAGTCGCTGGTGGAGTGGTTGTAGCCGCTGTTGTGGTAGATTCAGTAGTGGCTGGTGGAGTGGTTGTTGCCGCTGTTGTGGTAGATTCAGTAGTGGATGGTGGAGTAGTTGTAGCCGCTGTTGTGCTAGATTCAGTAGTGGCTGGTGGAGTGGTTGTAGCCGCTGTTGTGGTAGATTCAGTAGTGGCTGGTGGAGTGGTTGTAGCCGCTGTTGTGGTAGATTCAGTAGTGGCTGGTGGAGTGGTGGTAGCCGCTGTTGTGGTAAATTCAGTAGTGGCTGGTGGAGTGGTTGTAGCCGCTGTTGTGGTAGATTCAGTAGTGGCTGGTGGAGTGATTGTAGCCGCTGTTGTGGTAGATTCAGTAGTGGCTGGTGGAGTGGTTGTAGCCACTGTTGTGGTAGATTCAGTAGTGGCTGGTGGAGTGGTGGTAGCCACTGTTGTGGTAGATTCAGTAGTGGCTGGTGGAGTGGTTGTAGCCGCTGTTGTGGTAGATTCAGTAGTGGCTGGTGGAGTGGTTGTAGCCGCTGTTGTGGTAGATTCA
This sequence comes from Hyperolius riggenbachi, assembly GCF_040937935.1. Classification (NCBI taxonomy): domain Eukaryota; kingdom Metazoa; phylum Chordata; class Amphibia; order Anura; family Hyperoliidae; genus Hyperolius; species Hyperolius riggenbachi. The sequence goes on from NC_090647.1 coordinate 5,896,567, forward strand.
GTAGTGGCTGGTGGAGTGGTTGTAGCTGCTGTTGTGGTAGATTCAGTAGTGGCTGGTGGAGTGGTTGTAGCCGCTGTTGTGGTAGATTCAGTAGTGGCTGGTGGAGTGGTGGTAGCCGCTGTTGTGGTAGATTCAGTAGTGGCTGGTGGAGTGATGGTAGCCGCTGTTGTGGTAGATTCAGTAGTGGCTGGTGGAGTGGTGGTAGCCGCTGTTGTGGTAGATTCAGTAGTGGCTGGTGGAGTGGTGGTACCAGCTGTTGTGGTAGATTCAGTAGTGGCTGGTGGAGTGGTTGTAGCCGCTGTTGTGGTAGATTCAGTAGTGGCTGGTGGAGTGGTTGTAGCCGCTGTTGTGGTAGATTCAGTAGTGGCTGGTGGAGTGGTTGTAGCCGCTGTTGTGGTAGATTCAGTAGTGGCTGGTGGAGTGGTTGTAGCCGCTGTTGTGGTAGATTCAGTAGTGGCTGGTGGAGTGGTTGTAGCCGCTGTTGTGGTAGATTCAGTAGTGGCTGGTGGAGTGGTTGTAGCCGCTGTTGTGGTAGATTCAGTAGTAGCTGGTGGAGTGGTGGTAGCCGCTGTTGTGGTAGATTCAGTAGTGGCTGGTGGAGTGGTGGTAGCCGCTGTTGTGGTAGATTCAGTAGTGGCTGGTGGAGTGGTGGTAGCCGCTGTTGTGGTAGATTCAGTAGTGGCTGGTGGAGTGGTGGTAGCCGCTGTTGTGGTAGATTCAGTAGTGGCTGGTGGAGTGGTGGTAGCCGCTGTTGTGGCAGATTCAGTAGTGGCTGGTGGAGTGGTGGTACCAGCTGTTGTGGTAGATTCAGTAGTGGCTGGTGGAGTGGTTGTAGCCGCTGTTGTGGTAGATTCAGTAGTGGCTGGTGGAGTGGTTGTAGCCGCTGTTGTGGTAGATTCAGTAGTGGCTGGTGGAGTGGTCGTAGCCGCAGTTGTGGTAGATTCAGTAGTGGCTGGTGGAGTGGTTGTAGCCGCTGTTGTGGTAGATTCAGTAGTGGCTGGTGGAGTGGTCGTAGCCGCTGTTGTGGTAGATTCAGTAGTGGCTGGTGGAGTGGTCGTAGCCGCAGTTGTGGTAGATTCAGTAGTGGCTGGTGGAGTGGTTGTAGCCGCTGTTGTGGTAGATTCACTGGTGGCAGGTGGAGTGGTTTTAGCCGCTGTTGTGGTAGATTCAGTAGTGGCTGGTGGAGTGGTTGTAGCCGCTGTTGTGGTAGATTCAGTAGTGGCTGATGGAGTGGTTGTAGCCGCTGTTGTGGTAGATTCAGTAGTGGCTGGTGGAGTGGTTGTAGCCGCTGTTGTGGTAGATTCAGTAGTGGCTGGTGGAGTGGTTGTAGCCACTGTTGTGGTCGATTCAGTAGAGGCTGGTGGAGTGGTTGTAGCCGCTGTTGTGGTAGATTCAGTAGTGGCTGGTGGAGTGGTTGTAGCCGCTGTTGTGGTAGATTCAGTAGTGGCTGGTGGAGTGGTTGTAGCCGCTGTTGTGGTAGATTCAGTAGTGGCTGGTGGAGTGGTTGTAGCCGCTGTTGTGGTAGATTCAGTACTGGCTGGTGGAGTGGTTGTAGCCGCTGTTGTGGTAGATTCAGTAGTGGCTGGTGGAGTGGTTGTTGCCGCTGTTGTGGTAGATTCAGTAGTGGCTGGTGGAGTGGCTGTAGCCGCTGTTGTGGTAGATTCAATAGTGGCTGGAGGAGTGGTTGTAGCCACTGTTGTGGTAGATTCAGTAGTGGCTGGTGGAGTGGTTGTAGCCACTGTTGTGGTAGATTCAGTAGTGGCTGGTGGAGTTGTTGTAGCCGCTGTTGTGGTAGATTCAGTAGTGGCTGGTGGAGTGGTTGTAGCCGCTGTTGTGGTAGATTCAGTAGTGGCTGGTGGAGTGGTTGTAGCCGCTGTTGTGGTAGATTCAGTAGTGGCTGGTGAAGTGGTTGTAGCCGCTGTTGTGGTAGATTCAGTAGTGGCTGGTGGAGTGGTGGTAGCCGCTGTTGTGGTAGATTCAGTAGTGGCTGGTGGAGTGGTTGTAGCCGCTGTTGTGGTAGATTCAGTAGTGGCTGGTGGAGTGGTGGTAGCCGCTGTTGTGGTAGATTCAGTAGTGGCTGGTGGACTGGTGGTAGCCGCTGTTGTGGTAGATTCAGTAGTGGCTGGTGGAGTGGTGGTACCAGCTGTTGTGGTAGATTCAGTAGTGGCTGGTGGAGTGGTGGTAGCCGCTGTTGTGGTAGATTCAGTGGTGGCTGGTGGAGTGGTTGTAGCCGCTTTTTTGGTAGATTCAGTAGTGGCTGGTGGAGTGGTGGTAGCCCCTGTTGTGGTAGATTCAGTAGTGGCTGGTGGAGTGGTTGTTGCCGCTGTTGTGGTAGATTCAGTAGTGGCTGGTGGAGTGGTTGTAGCCGCTGTTGTGGTAGATTCAGTAGTGGCTGGTGGAGTGATTGTAGCCGCTGTTGTGGTAGATTCAGTAGAGGCTGGTGGAGTGGTTGTAGCCGCTGTTGTGGTAGATTCAGTAGTGGCTGGTGAAGTGGTTGTAGCCGCTTTTGTGGTAGATTCAGTAGTGGCTGGTGGAGTGGTTGTAGCCGCTGTTGTGGTAGATTCAGTAGTGGCTGGTGGAGTGGTTGTAGCCGCTGTTGTGGTAGATTCAGTAGTGGCTGGTGGAGTGGTTGTAGCCGCTGTTGTGGTAGATTCAGTAGTGGCTGGTGGAGTGATGGTAGCCGCTGTTGTGGTAGATTCAGTAGTGGCTTGTGAAGTGGTGGTAGCCGCTGTTGTGGTAGATTCAGTAGTGGCTGGTGGAGTGGTGGTACCAGCTGTTGTGGAAGATTCAGTAGTGGCTGGTGGAGTGGTTGTAGCCGCTGTTGTGGTAGAATCAGTAGTGGCTTGTGGAGTGGTGGTAGCCGCTGTTGTGGTAGATTCAGTAGTGGCTGGTGGAGTGATGGTAGCCGCTGTTGTGGTAGATTCAGTAGTGGCTGGTGGAGTGGTGGTAGCCGCTGTTGTGGTAGATTCAGTAGTGGCTGGTGGAGTGGTGGTACCAGCTGTTGTGGTAGATTCAGTAGTGGCTGGTGGAGTGGTTGTAGCCGCTGTTGTGGTAGATTCAGTAGTGGCTGGTGGAGTGGTTGTAGCCGCTGTTGTGGTAGATTCAGTAGTGGCTGGTGGAGTGGTGGTAGCCGCTGTTGTGGTAGATTCAGTAGTGGCTGGTGGACTGGTGGTAGCCGCTGTTGTGGTAGATTCAGTAGTGGCTGGTGGAGTGGTGGTACCAGCTGTTGTGGTAGATTCAGTAGTGGCTGGTGGAGTGGTGGTAGCCGCTGTTGTGGTAGATTCAGTGGTGGCTGGTGGAGTGGTTGTAGCCGCTTTTTTGGTAGATTCAGTAGTGGCTGGTGGAGTGGTGGTAGCCGCTGTTGTGGTAGATTCAGTAGTGGCTGGTGGAGTGGTTGTTGCCGCTGTTGTGGTAGATTCAGTAGTGGCTGGTGGAGTGGTTGTAGCCGCTGTTGTGGTAGATTCAGTAGTGGCTGGTGGAGTGATTGTAGCCGCTGTTGTGGTAGATTCAGTAGAGGCTGGTGGAGTGGTTGTAGCCGCTGTTGTGGTAGATTCAGTAGTGGCTGGTGAAGTGGTTGTAGCCGCTGTTGTGGTAGATTCAGTAGTGGCTGGTGGAGTGGTTGTAGCCGCTGATGTGGTAGATTCAGTAGTGGCTGGTGGAGTGGTTGTAGCCGCTGTTGTGGTAGATTCAGTAGTGGCTGGTGGAGTGGTTGTAGCCGCTGTTGTGGTAGATTCAGTAGTGGCTGGTGGAGTGATGGTAGCCGCTGTTGTGGTAGATTCAGTAGTGGCTTGTGAAGTGGTGGTAGCCGCTGTTGTGGTAGATTCAGTAGTGGCTGGTGGAGTGGTGGTACCAGCTGTTGTGGAAGATTCAGTAGTGGCTGGTGGAGTGGTTGTAGCCGCTGTTGTGGTAGAATCAGTAGTGGCTTGTGGAGTGGTGGTAGCCGCTGTTGTGGTAGATTCAGTAGTGGCTGGTGGAGTGATGGTAGCCGCTGTTGTGGTAGATTCAGTAGTGGCTGGTGGAGTGGTGGTAGCCACTGTTGTGGTAGATTCAGTAGTGGCTGGTAAAGTGGTGGTAGCAGCTGTTGTGGTAGATTCAGTAGTGGCTGGTGGAGTGGTTGTAGCCGCTGTTGTGGTAGATTCAGTAGTGGCTGGTGGAGTGGTTGTAGCCGCTGTTGTGGTAGATTCAGTAGTGGCTGGTGGAGTGGTGGTAGCCGCTGTTGTGGTAGATTCAGTAGTGGCTGGTGGAGTGGTTGTAGCCGCTGTTGTGGTAGATTCAGTAGTGGCTGGTGGAGTGGTTGTAGCCGCTGTTGTGGTAGATTCAGTAGTGGCTGGTGGAGTGGTTGTAGCCGCTGTTGTGGTAGATTCAGTAGTGGCTGGTGGAGTGGTTGTAGCCGCTGTTGTGGTAGATTCAGTAGTGGCTGGTGGAGTGGTGGTAGCCGCTGTTGTGGTAGATTCAGTAGTGGCTGGTGGAGTGGTGGTAGCCGCTGTTGTGGTAGATTCAGTAGTGGCTGGTGGAGTGGTGGTAGCCGCTGTTGTGCTAGATTCAGTAGTGGCTGGTGGAGTGGTTGTAGCCGCTGTTGTGGTAGATTCAGTAGTGGCTGGTGGAGTGGTGGTAAAAGCTGTTGTGGTAGATTCAGTAGTGGCTGGTGGAGTGGTTGTAGCCGCTGTTGTGGTAGATTCAGTAGTGGCTGGTGGAGTGGTTGTAGCCGCTGTTGTGGTAGATTCAGTAGTGGCTGGTGGAGTGGTTGTAGCCGCTGTTGTGGTAGATTCAGTAGAGGCTGGTGGAGTGGTTGTAGCCGCTGTTGTGGTAGATTCAGTAGTGGCTGGTGGAGTGGTTGTAGCCGCTGTTGTGGTAGATTCAGTAGTGGCTGGAGGAGTGGTTGTAGGCGCTTTTGTGGTAGATTCAGTAGTGGCTGGTGGAGTGGTTGTAGCCGCTGTTGTGGTAGATTCAGTAGTGGCTGGTGGAGTGGTGGTAGCCGCTGTTGTGGTAGATTCAGTAGTGGCTGGTGGAGTGGTTGTAGCCGCTGTTGTGGTAGATTCAGTAGTGGCTGGTGGAGTGGTGGTAGCCGCTGTTGTGGTAGATTCAGTAGTGGCTGGTGGACTGGTGGTAGCCGCTGTTGTGGTAGATTCAGTAGTGGCTGGTGGAGTGGTGGTACCAGCTGTTGTGGTAGATTCAGTAGTGGCTGGTGGAGTGGTTGTAGCCGCTGTTGTGGTAGATTCAGTAGTGGCTGGTGGAGTGATTGTAGCTGCTGTTGTGGTAGATTTAGTAGTGGCTGGTGGAGTGGTTGTAGCCGCTGTTGTGGTAGATTCAGTAGTGGCTGGTGGAGTGGTTGTAGCCGCTGTTGTGGTAGATTCAGTAGTGGCTGGTGGAGTGGTTGTAGCCGCTGTTGTGGTAGATTCAGTAGTGGCTGGTGGAGTGGTTGTAGCCGCTGTTGTGGTAGATTCAGTAGTGGCTGGTGGAGTGGTGGTAGCCGCTGTTGTGGTAGATTCAGTAGTTGCTGGTGGAGTGGTTGTAGCCGCTGTTGTGGTAGATTCAGTAGTGGCTGGTGGAGTGGTTGTAGCCGCTGTTGTGGTTGATTCAGTAGTGGCTGGTGGAGTGGTTGTAGCCGCTGTTGTGGTAGATTCAGTAGTCGCTGGTGGAGTGGTTGTAGCCGCTGTTGTGGTAGATTCAGTAGTGGCTGGTGGAGTGGTTGTAGCCGCTGTTGTGGTAGATTCAGTAGTGGCTGGTGGAGTGGTTGTAGCCGCTGTTGTGGTAGATTCAGTAGTGGCTGGTGGAGTGGTTGTAGCCGCTGTTGTGGTAGATTCAGTAGTGGCTGGTGGAGTGGTTGTAGCCGCTGTTGTGGTAGATTCAGTAGTGGCTGGTGGAGTGGTGGTAGCCGCTGTTGTGGTAGATTCAGTAGTGGCTGGTGGAGTGGTGGTAGCCGCTGTTGTGGTAGATTCAGTAGTGGCTGGTGGAGTGGTTGTAGCCGCTGTTGTGGTAGATTCAGTAGTGGCTGGTGGAGTGGTTGTAGCCGCTGTTGTGGTAGATTCAGTAGTGGCTGGTGGAGTGGTGGTAGCCGCTGTTGTGGTAGATTCAGTAGTGGCTGGTGGAGTGGTTGTAGCCGCTGTTGTGGTAGATTCAGTAGTGGCTGGTGGAGTGGTTGTAGCCGCTGTTGTGGTAGATTCAGTAGTGGCTGGTGGAGTGGTTGTAGCTGCTGTTGTGGTAGATTCAGTAGTGGCTGGTGGAGTGGTTGTAGCCACTGTTGTGGTAGATTCAGTAGTGGCTGGTGGAGTGGTGGTAGCCGATGTTGTGGTAGATTCAGTAGTGGCTGGTGGAGTGATGGTAGCCGCTGTTGTGGTAGATTCAGTAGTGGCTGGTGGAGTGGTGGTAGCCGCTGTTGTGGTAGATTCAGTAGTGGCTGGTGGAGTGGTGGTACCAGCTGTTGTGGTAGATTCAGTAGTGGCTGGTGGAGTGGTTGTAGCCGCTGTTGTGGTAGATTCAGTAGTGGCTGGTGGAGTGGTTGTAGCCGCTGTTGTGGTAGATTCAGTAGTGGCTGGTGGAGTGGTGGTAGCCGCTGTTGTGGTAGATTCAGTAGTGGCTGGTGGAGTGGTTGTAGCCGCTGTTGTGGTAGATTCAGTAGTGGCTGGTGGAGTGGTTGTAGCCGCTGTTGTGGTAGATTCAGTAGTGGCTGGTGGAGTGGTTGTAGTCGCTGTTGTGGTAGATTCAGTAGTGGCTGGTGGAGTGGTTGTTGCCGCTGTTGTGGTAGATTCAGTAGTGGCTGGTGGAGTGGTGGTAGCCGCTGTTGTGGTAGATTCAGTAGTGGCTGGTGGAGTGGTGGTAGCCGCTGTTGTGGTAGATTCAGTAGTGGCTAGTGGAGTGGTGGTAGCCGCTGTTGTGGTAGATTCAGTAGTGGCTGGTGGAGTGGTGGTAGCCGCTGTTGTGGTAGATTCAGTAGTGGCTGGTGGAGTGGTGGTACCAGCTGTTGTGGTAGATTCAGTAGTGGCTGGTGGAGTTGTTGTAGCCGCTGTTGTGGTAGATTCAGTAGTGGCTGGTGGAGTGGTTGTAGCCGCTGTTGTGGTAGATTCAGTAGTGGCTGGTGGAGTGGTTGTAGCCGCTGTTGTGGTAGATTCAGTAGTGGCTGGTGGAGTGGTTGTAGCCGCTGTTGTGGTAGATTCAGTAGTGGCTGGTGGAGTGGTTGTAGCCGCTGTTGTGGTAGATTCAGTAGTGGCTGGTGGAGTGGTGGTAGCCGCTGTTGTGGTAGATTCAGTAGTGGCTGGTGGAGTGGTGGTAGCCGCTGTTGTGGTAGATTCAGTAGTGGCTGATGGAGTGGTGGTAGCCGCTGTTGTGGTAGATTCAGTAGTGGCTGGTGGAGTGGTTGTAGCCGCTGTTGTGGTAGATTCAGTAGTGGCTGGTGGAGAGGTTGTAGCCGCTGTTGTGGTAGATTCAGTAGTGGCTGGTGGAGTGGTTGTAGCCGCTGTTGTGGTAGATTCAGTAGTGGCTGGTGGAGTGGTTGTAGCCGCTGTTGTGGTAGATTCAGTAGTGGCTGGTGGAGTGGTTGTAGCCGCTGTTGTGGTAGATTCAGTAGTGGCTGGTGGAGTGGTTGTAGCCGCTGTTGTGGTAGATTCAGTAGTGGCTGGTGGGGTGGTCGTAGTCGCTGTTGTGGTAGATTCAGTAGTGGCTGGTGGAGTAATCGTAGCCGCAGTTGTGGTAGATTCAGTGGTGGCTGGTGGAGTGGTTGTATCCGCTGTTGTGGTAGATTCAGTGGTGGCAGGTGGAGTGGTTGTAGCCGCTGTTGTGGTAGATTCAGTAGTGGCTGGTGGAGTGGTTGTAGCCGCTGTTGTGGTAGATTCAGTAGTGGCTGGTGGAGTGGTTGTCGCCGCTGTTGTGGTAGATTCAGTAGTGGCTGGTGGAGTGGTTGTAGCCGCTGTTGTGGTAGATTCAGTAGTGGCTGGTGGAGTGGTTGTAGCCGCTGTTGTGGTAGATTCAGTAGTGGCTGGAGGAGTGGTTGTAGCCGCTGTTGTGGTTGATTCAGTAGTGGCTGGTGGAGTGGTTGTAGCCACTATTGTGGTAGATTCAGTAGTGGCTGGTGGAGTGGTTGTAGCCGCTGTTGTGGTAGATTCAGTAGTGGCTGGTGGAGTGGTTGTAGCCGCTGTTGTGATAGATTCAGTAGTGGCAGGTGAAGTGGTTGTAGCCGCTGTTGTAGTAGATTCAGTAGTGGCTGGTGGAGTGGTTGTAGCCGCTGTTGTGGTAGATTCAGTAGAGGCTGGTGGAGTGGTTGTAGCTGCTGTTGTGGTAGATTCAGTAGTGGCTGGTGGAGTGGTGGTAGCCGCTGTTGTGGTAGATTCAGTAGTGGCTGGTGGAGTGGTGGTAGCCGCTGTTGTGGTAGATTCAGTAGTGGCTGGTGGAGTGGTGGTACCAGCTGTTGTGGTAGATTCAGTAGTGGCTGGTGGAGTGGTTGTAGCCGCTGTTGTGGTAGATTCAGTAGTGGCTGGTGGAGTGGTGGTACCAGCTGTTGTGGTAGATTCAGTAGTGGCTGGTGGAGTGGTTGTAGCCGCTGTTGTGGTAGATTCAGTAATGGTTGGTGGAGTGGTTGTAGCCGATGTTGTGGTAGATTCAGTAGTGGCTGGTGGAGTGGTTGTAGCCGCTGTTGTGGTAGATTCAGAAGTGGCTGGTGGAGTGGTGGTAGCCGCTGTTGTGGTAGATTCAGTAGTGGCTGGTGGAGTGGTTGTAGCCGCTGTTGTGGTAGATTCAGTAGTGGCTGGTGGAGTAGTTGTAGCCGCTGTTGTGGTAGATTCAGTAGTGGCTGGTGGAGTGGTTGTAGCTGCTGTTGTGGTAGATTCAGTAGTGGCTGGTGGAGTGGTTGTAGCCGCTGTTGTGGTAGATTCAGTAGTGGCTGGTGGAGTGGTGGTAGCCGCTGTTGTGGTAGATTCAGTAGTGCCTGGTGGAGTGATGGTAGCCGCTGTTGTTGTAGATTCAGTAGTGGCTGGTGGAGTGGTGGTAGCCGCTGTTGTGGTAGATTCAGTAGTGGCTGGTGGAGTGGTGGTACCAGCTGTTGTGGTAGATTCAGTAGTGGCTGGTGGAGTGGTTGTAGCCGCTGTTGTGGTAGATTCAGTAGTGGCTGGTGGAGTGGTTGTAGCCGCTGTTGTGGTAGATTCAGTAGTGGCTGGTGGAGTGGTTGTAGCCGCTGTTGTGGTAGATTCAGTAGTGGCTGGTGGAGTGGTTGTAGCCGCTGTTGTGGTAGATTCAGTAGTGGCTGGTGGAGTGGTTGTAGTCGCTGTTGTGGTAGATTCAGTAGTGGCTGGTGGAGTGGTTGTAGCCGCTGTTGTGGTAGATTCAGTAGTGGCTGGTGGAGTGGTGGTGGCCGCTGTTGTGGTAGATTCAGTAGTGGCTGGTGGAGTGGTTGTAGCCGCTGTTGTGGTAGATTCAGTAGTGGCTGGTGCAGTGGTGGTAGCCGCTGTTGTGGTAGATTCAGTAGTGGCTGGTGGAGTGGTGGTACCAGCTGTTGTGGTAGATTCAGTAGTGGCTGGTGAAGTGGTTTTAGCCGCTGTTGTGGTAGATTCAGTAGTGGCTGGTGGAGTGGTTGTAGCCGCTGTTGTGGTAGATTCAGTAGTGGCTGGTGGAGTGGTTGCAGCCGCTGTTGTGGTAGATTGAGTAGTGGCTGGTGGAGTAGTTGTAGCCGCTGTTGTGGTAGATTCAGTAGTAGCTGGTGGAGTGGTTGTAGCCGCTGTTGTGGTAGATTTAGTAGTGGCTGGTGGAGTGGTGGTAGCTGCTGTTGTGGTAGATTCAGTAGTGGCTGGTGGAGTGGTGGTAGCCGCTGTTGTGGTAGATTCAGTAGTGGCTGGTGGAGTGGTTGTAGCCGCTGTTGTGGTAGATTCAGTAGTGGCTGGTGGAGTGGTTGTAGCCGCTGTTGTGGTAGATTCAGTAGTGGCTGGTGGAGTGGTTGTAGCCGCTGTTGTGGTAGATTCAGTAGTGGCTGGTGGAGTGGTTGTAGCCGCTGTTGTGGTAGATTCAGTAGTGGCTGGTGAAGTGGTTGTAGCCGCTGTTGTGGTAGATTCAGTAGTGGCTGGTGGAGTGGTTGTAGCCGCTGTTGTGGTAGATTCAGTAGTGGCTGGTGGAGTGGTCGTAGCCGCTGTTGTGGTAGATTCAGTAGTGGCTGGTGGAGTGGTCGTAGCCACAGTTGTGGTAGATTCAGTAGTGGCTGGTGGAGTGGTTGTAGCCGCTGTTGTGGTAGATTTAGTGGTGGCAGGTGGAGTGGTTGTAGCCGCTGCTGTGGTAGATTCAGTAGTGGCTGGTGGAGTGTTTTTAGCCGCTGTTGTCGTAGATTCAGTAGTGGCTGGTGGAGTGGTTGTAGCCGCTGTTGTGGTAGATGCAGTAGTGGCTGGTGGAGTGGTTGTAGCCGCTGTTGTGGTAGATTCAGTAGTGGCTGGTGGAGTGGTGGTAGCCGCTGTTGTGGTAGATTCAGTCGTGGCTGGTGGAGTGGTTGTAGCTGCTGTTGTGGTAGATTCAGTAGTGGCTGGTGGAGTGGTTGTAGCCGCTATTGTGGTAGATTCAGTAGTGGCTGGTGAAGTGGTTGTAGCCGCTGTTGTGGTAGATTCAGTAGTGGCTGGTGGAGTGGTTGTAGCCACTGTTGTGATAGATTCAGTAGTGGCTGGTGAAGTGGTTGTAGCCGCTGTTGTAGTAGATTCAGTAGTGGCTGGTGGAGTGGTTGTAGCCGCTGTTGTGGTAGATTCAGTTGAGGCTGGTGGAGTGGTTGTAGCCGCTGTTGTGGTAGATTCAGTAGTGGCTGGTGGAGTTGTTGTAGCCTCTGTTGTGGTAGATTCAGAAGTTAATATTGGAATAGTTGTAGCCGCTGTTGTGGTAGATTCAGTAGTGGCTGGTGGAGTGGTTGTAGCCGCTGTTGTGGTAGATTCAGTAGTGGCTGGTGGAGTGGTTGTAGCCGCTGTTGTGGTAGATTCAGTAGTGGCTGGTGGAGTGGTTGTAGCCGCTGTTGTGGTAGATTCAGTAGTGGCTGGTGGAGTGGTTGCAGCCGCTGTTGTGGTAGATTCAGTAGTGGCTGGTGGAGTGGTTGTAGCCGCTGTTGTGGTAGATTCAGATGTTAATATTGGAATAGTTGTTGCCGCTGTTGTGGTAGATTCAGTAGTGGCTGGTGGAGTGGTTGTAGCCGCTGTTGTAGTAGATTCAGTAGTGGCTGGTGGAGTGGTTGTAGCCGCTGTTGTGGTAGATTCAGTAGTGGCTGGTGGAGTGGTTGTAGCCGCTGTTGTGGTAGATTCAGTAGTGGCTGGTGGAGTAGTTGTAGCCGCTGTGGTGGTAGATTCAGTAGTGGCTGGTGGAGTGGTTGTAGCCGCTGTTGTGGTAGATTCAGTAGTGGCTGGTGTAGTGGTTGTAGCCGCTGTTGTGGTAGATTCAGTAGTGGCTGGTGGAGTGGTTGTAGCCGCTGTTGTGGTAGATTCAGTAGTGGCTGCTGGAGTGGTTGTAGCTGCTGTTGTGGTAGATTCAGTAGTGGCTGCTGGAGTGGTTGTAGCAGCTGTTGTGGTAGATTCAGTAGTGGCTGGTGGACTGGTGGTAGCCACTGTTGTGGTAGATTCAATAGTGGCTGGTGAAGTGGTTGTAGCCGCTGTTGTGGTAGATTCAGTAGTGGCTGGTGGAGTGGTTGTAGCCGCTGTTGTGGTAGATTCAGTAGTGGCTGGTGGAATGGTTGTAGCCGCTGTTGTGGTAGATTCAGTAGTGGCTGGTGGAGTGGTTGTAGCCGCTGTTGTGGTGGTAGATTCAGTAGTTGGTGGTGGGGTAGTTGTAGCCGCTGTTGTGGTGGTAGATTCAGTAGTGGCTGGTGGGGTAGTTGTAGCCACTGTTGTGGTGGTAGATTCAGTAGTGGCTGGTGGGGTAGTTGTTGCTGCTGTTGTGGTGGTAGATTCAGTAGTGGCTGGTGGAGTAGTTGTAGCTGCTGTTGTGGTGGTAGATTCTGTAGTGGCTGGTGGAGTGCTTGTAGCCGCTGTTGTGGTGGTAGATTCAGTAGTGGCTGGTGGAGTGGTTGTAATTGCTGTTGTGGTGGTAGATTCAGTAGTGGCTGGTGGAGTGGTTGTAGCCGCTGTAGTGGTGGTAGATTCCGTACTTCCTGGTGGAGTAGTTGTAGCCGCTGTTGTGGTGGAAGATTCAGTAGTGGCAGGTGGAGTAGTTGTAGCCGCTGTTGTGGTGGTTGATTCAGTAGTTACTCTTGGAGTGGTTGTAATTTCAGTAGTTACTATTGGAATAGTTGTTGCCGCTGTTGTGGTGGTAGATTCAGTAGTGGCTGGTGGAGTAGTTGTAGCAGCTGTTGTGGTAGTAGATTCAGTAGTTACTGTTGGAGCAGTTGTAGCCGCTGTTGTGGTGGTAGATTCAATAGTAATTGGTGGAGTAGTTGTAGCAGATGTTGTGGTGGTAGATTTAGTAGTTACTGGTGGAGTAGTTGTAGCCACTGTTGTGGTGGTAGATTCAGTAGTTGCTGGTGTGGTAGTTGTAGGCAATGTTGTGGTAGATTCAGTAGTTGCTGGTGGAGTAGTTATAGCAGCTGTTGTGATGGTAGATTCAGTAGTTACTGGTGGAGTAGTTGTAGCCCCTGTTGTGGTGGTAGATTCAGTAGTGGCTGGTGGAGTGGTTATAGCCGCTGTTGTGGTGGTAGTTTCAGTAGTGGCTGGTGGAGTAGTTGTAGCCGCTGTTGTGGTGGTAGATTCAGTAGTGGCTGGTGGAGTGGTTGTAGCCGCTGTTGCGGTGGTAGATTCAGTAGTGGCTGGTGGAGTGGTTGTAGCCGCTGTTGTGGTGGTAGATTCAGTAGCGGCTTGTGGAGTGGTTGTAGCCGCTGTTGTGGTGGTAGATTCAGTAGTGGCTGGTGGAGTAGTTGTAGCCGCTGTTGTGGTGGTAGATTCAGTAGTGGCTGGTGGAGTAGTTGCAGCCAGTGTTGCGGTGGTAGATTCAGTAGTTACTGGTGGAGTGGTTGTAATTTCAGTAGTTACTATTGGAATAGTTGTTGTCGCTGTTGTGGTGGTAGATTCAGTAGTGGCTGGTGGAGTAGTTGTAGCCACTGTTGTGGTGGTAGATTCAGTAGTTTCTGGTGGAATAGTTATAGCCCCTGTTGTGGTGGCAGATTCAGTAGTTGCTGGTGGGGTAGTTGTAGCCACTGTAGTGCTGGTAGATTCAGTAGTTGCTGGTGGAGTGGTTGCAGCTGCTGTTGTGGTGGTAAAGTCAGTAGTTGCTGGTGGAGTTGTTGTAGTTGTTGGTGTTGTAGTTGGAGTAGTTGTTGTAGTTGTTGGAGTTGTAGTTGGAGTACTTAGTGTTGTAGGTGGAGTAGTTGTTCTTGTAGTTGTTGGTGTTGTAGTTGAAGTAGTTGGTGTTGTAGTTGGAGTAGTTGTTTTTGTAGTTGTTGGTGTTGTAGTTGTTGTTGTAGTTGGAGTAGTTGTTGTAGTTGTTGGTGTTGAAGTTGGAGTAGTTGTTGTTGTTGTAGTTGTTGGTGTTGTAGCTGGAGTGGTTGTTCTTGTAGTTGTTGGTGTTGTAGTTGGAGTCGTTGTTGTAGTTGTTGGTGTTGTAGTTGGCGTAGTTGTTGTAGTTGTTGGTGTTGTAGTTGGAGTAGTTGTTGTTGGTGTTGTAGTTGGAGTAGTTGGTGTTGTAGTTGGAGTAGTTCTTCTTGTAGTTGTTGGTGTTGTAGCTGTTGTTGTAGTTGGAGTAGTTTGTGTTGTAGTTGGAGTAGTTGTTCTTGTAGTTGTTGTAGCTATTGTTGTAGTTGGAGTAGTTGTTGTAGTTGTTGGTGTTGAAGTTGGAGTAGTTGTTGTTGTAGTTGTTGGTGTTGTAGTTGTTGTAGTTGTAGTAGTTAGTGTTGTAGCTGGAGTAGTTGTTCTTGTAGTTGTTGGTGTTGTAGTTGAAGTAGTTGGTGTTGTAGTTGGAGTAGTTGTTTTTGTAGTTGTTGGTGTTGTAGTTGTTGTTGTAGTTGGAGTAGTTGTTGTAGTTGTTGGTGTTGTAGTTTGAGTAGTTGTTGTTGTAGTTGTTGGTGTTGTAGTTGGAGTAGTTGGTGTTGTAGTTGGAGTAGTTGATCTTGTAGTTGTTGGTGTTGTAGCTGTTGTTGTAGTTGGAGTAGTTGTAGTTGTTGGTGTTGAAGTTGGAGTAGTTGTTGTTGTTGTAGTTGGAGAAGTTAGTGTTGTAGCTAGAGTAGTTGTTCTAGTAGTTGTTGGTGTTTTAGTTGGAGTCGTTGTTGTTGTTGGTGTTGAAGTTGGAGTAGTTGTTGTTGTAGTTGTTGGTGTTGTAGTTGAAGTAGTTGGTGTTGTAGTTGGAGTAGTTGTTCTTGTAGTTGTTGGTGTTGTAGCTGTTGTTGTAGTTGGAGTAGTTGTTGTAGTTGTTGGTGTTGTAGTTGGAGTAGTTGTTGTAGTTGTTGGAGTTGTAGTTGGAGTAGTTAGTGTTGTAGCTGGAGTAGTTGTTCTTGTAGTTGTTGGTGTTGTAGTTGGAGTAGTTGTTGTTGTAGTTGTTGGCGTTGTAGTTGGTGCTGTAGTTGGAGTAGTTGTTCTTGTAGTTGTTGGTGTTGTTGTTGTAGTTGGAGTAGTTGTTGTAGTTGTTGGTGTTGAAGTTGGAGTAGTTGTTGTTGTAGTTGTTGGTGTTGTAGTTGGAGTTGTTGTTGTTGTTGTAGTTGTTGGTGTTGTAGTTGGAGTAGTTAGTGTTGTAGCAGGAGTAGTTGTTCTTGTAGTTGTTGGTGTTGTAGTTGGAGTCGTTGTTGTTGTAGTTGTTGGTGTTGTAGTTGGAGTAGTTGTTTTAGTTGTTGGTGTTGTAGTTGAAGTAGTTGTTGTTGTAGTAGTTGGTGTTGTAGTTGGAGTAGTTGTTCTTGTAGTTGTTGGTGTTGTAGCTGTTGTTGTAGTTGGAGTAGTTGTTGTAGTTGTTGGTGTTGAAGTTGGAGTAGTTGTTGTTGTAGTTGAAGTAGTTGGTGTTGTAGTTGGAGTAGTTGTTCTAGTAGTTGTTGGTGTTGTAGTTGTTGTTGTAGTTGTTGTAGTTGTTGGTGTTGTAGTTGGAGTAGTTGTTGTTGTAGTTGTTGGTGTTGTAGTTGGAGTAGTTGGTGTTGTAGTTGGAGTAGTTGTTCTTGTAGTTGTTGGTGTTGTAGCTGTTGTTGTAGTTGGAGTAGTTTTTGTAGTTGTAGGTGTTGAAGTTGGAGTAGTTGTTGTTGTAGTTGTTGGTGTTGTAGTTGGAGTAGTTGTTGTTGTTGTAGTTGTTGTAGTTGGAGTAGTTAGTGTTGTAGCTGGAGTAGTTGTTCTTGTAGTTGTTGGTGTTGTAGTTGGAGTCGTTGTTTTTGTTGTTGTTGGTGTTGTAGTTGGAGTAGTTGTTGTTGTAGTTGTTGGTGTTGTAGTTGGAGTAGTTGGTGTTGTAGTTGGAGTAGTTGTTCTTGTAGTTGTTGGTGTTGTAGTTGGAGTTGTTGTTGTTGTAGTTGTTGGTGTTGTAGTTGGAGTAGTTGTTGTAGTTGTTGGTGTTGTAGTTGGAGTAGTTGTTGTTGTTGTAGTTGTTGGTGTTGTAGTTGGAGTAGTTGGTGTTGTAGTTGGAGTAGTTGTTCTTGTAGTTATTGGTGTTGTAGCTGTTGTTGTAGTTTGAGTAGTTGTTGTAGTTGTTGGTGTTGAAGTTGGAGTAGTTGTTGGTGTAGTTGTTGGTGTTGTAGTTGGAGTAGTTGTTGTTGTTGTAGTTGTTGTAGTTGGAGTAGTTAGTGTTGTAGCTGGAGTAGTTGTTCTTGTAGTTGTTGGTGTTGTAGTTGTAGTCGTTGTTGTTGTAGTTGTTGGTGTTGTAGTTGAAGTAGTTGGTGTTGTAGTTGGAGTAGTTGTTCTTGTAGTTGTTGTTGTAGTTGGAGTAGTTGTTGTAGTTGTTGTAGTTGGAGTAGTTGTTCTTGTAGTTGTTGGTGTTGTAGTTGTTGGTGTTGTAGTTGGTGTTGTAGTTGGAGTAGTTGTTCTTGTAGTTGTTGGTGTTGTAGTTGTTGTTGTAGTTGGAGTAGTTGTTGTAGTTGTTGGTGTTGAAGTTGGAGTAGTTGTTGTTGTAGTTGTTGGTGTTGTAGTTGGAGTAGTTGTTGTAGTTGTTGGTGTTGTAGTTGGAGTAGTTAGTGTTGTAGATGGAGTAGTTGTTCTTGTAGTTGTTGTTGTTGTAGTTGGAGTCGTTGTTGTTGTAGTTGTTGGTGTTGTAGTTGGAAAAGTTGTTGTAGTTGTTGGTGTTGTAGTTGGAGTAGTTGTTGTTGTAGTTGTAGGTGTTGTAGTTGTAGTAGTTGGTGTTGTAGTTGGAGTAGTTGTTCTTGTAGTTGTTGGTGTTGTAGCTGTTATTGTAGTTGGAGTAGTTGTTGTAGTTGTTGGTGTTGTAGTTGGAGTAGTTAGTGTTGTACCTGGAGTAGTTATTCTTGTAGTTGTTGGTGTTGTAGTTGGAGTCGTTGTTGTTGTTGTTGTTGGTGTTGTAGTTGGAGTAGTTGTTGTTGTAGTAGTTGGTGTTGTAGTTGGAGTAGTTGTTCTTGTAGTTGTTGGTGTTGTAGTTGTTGTTGTAGTTGGAGTAGTTGTTGTAGTTGTTGGTGTTGTAGTTGGAGTAGTTGTTGTTGTAGTTGTTGGGGTTGTAGTTGTTGTTGTAGTTGTTGGTGTTGTAGTTGGAGTAGTTGGTGTTGTAGTTGGAGTAGTTGTTCTTGTAATTGTTGGTGTTGTAGTTGTTGTTGTAGTTGGAGTAGTTGTTGTAGTTGTTGGTGTTGTAGTTGGAGTAGTTGTTGCTGTAGTTGTTGGTGTTGTAGTTGTTGTAGTTGGAGTAGTTGTTGTTGTAGTGGGAGTAGTTATTCTTGTAGTTTTAGTTTTTGTAGTTGGAGTAGTTGGTGTTGTAGTTGTTGAAGTTAGAGTAGTTGTTCCTGCAGTTTTTGGTGTTGTAGTTGTTGTTGTAGTTGGAGTAGTTGTTGTTGTAGTTGTTGGTGTCGTAGTTGGAGTAGTTGGTGTTGTTGTTGTTGTTGTAGTTGGAGTAGTTGTTCTTGTAGTTGTTGGTGTTGTAGTTGGAGTCGTTGTTGTAGTTGTTGGTGTCGTAGTTGCAGTAGTTGTTGTTGTAGTTGTTGGTGTTGTAGTTGGAGTCGTTGTTGTAGTTGTTGGTGTCGTAGTTGCAGTAGTTGTTGTTGTAGTTGTTGGTGTTGTAGTTGGAGTAGTTGGTGTTGTAGTTGGAGTAGTTGTTCTTGTAGTTGTTGGTGTTGTAGTTAGTATTGTAGTTGAAGTGGTTGTGCTTGTAGTTGTAGAAGTTGTAGTTGGAGTAGTTGTTCTCGTAGTTGTTGGTGTTGTAGTTGTTGTTGTAGTTGGAGTAGTTGTTCTTGTAGTTGTTGGTGTTGTAGTTGGAGTAGTTGGTGTTGTAGTTGAAGTAGTTGTTCTCGTAGTTGTTGGTGTTGTAGTTGTTGTTGTAGTTGGAGTAGTTGTTGTTGTAGTAGGAGTAGTTGTTCTTGTAGTTGTTGGTGTTGTAGTTGTTGTTGTAGTTGGAGTAGTTGTTGTTGTAGTGGGAGTAGTTGTTCTTGTAGTTTCCGTTGTTGTATTTGGAGTAGTTGGTGTTGTAGTTTTTGTAGTTGTTGGTGTTGTAGTTGGAGTAGTTGTTGTTGTAGTTGTTGGTGTTGTAGTTGGAGTAGTTGTTGTTGTAGTTGTTGGTGTTGTAGCTGGAGTAGTTGTTCTTGTAGTTGTTGTAGTTGGAGTTGTTGTTGTTGTAGTTGTTGGTGTTGTGGTTGGAGTAGTTGTTGTTGTAGTTGTTGGTTTTGTAGTTGGAGAAGTTGGTGTTGTAGTTGGAGTAGTTGTTCTTGTAGTTCTTGGTGTTGTAGTTGTTGTTGTAGTGGGAGTAGTTGTGCTTGTAGTTTTAGATGTTGTAGTTGGAGTAGTAGTTGTTGTTATTGTAGTGGTTCTTGTAGTTGTTGGTGTTGTAGTTGATGTTGTAGTTGGAGTAGTTGTTCTTGTAGTTGTTGGTGTTGTAGTTAGTATTGTAGTTGAAATGGTTGAGCTTGTAGTTGTAGAAGTTGTAGTTGGAGTAGTTGTTCTCATAGTTGTTGGTGTTGTAGTTGTTGTTGCAGTTGGAGTAGTTGTTCTTGTATTTGTAGTAGTTGTTCTCGTAGTTGTTGGTGTTGTTGTAGTTGTGCTTGTAGTTGTTGGAGTTGTAGTTGAAGTAGTTGGTGTTGTAGTTGTTGCGGTTGGAGTAGTTGTTCTTGTAGTTGTTGGTGTTGTAGTTGTTGTTGTAGTTGGAGTAGTTGTTGTTGTAGTGTGAGTAGTTGTTCTTGTAGTTTTCGTTGTTGTAGTTGGAGTAGTTGGTGTTGTAGTTGTAGTTGGAGTAGTTGTTGGTGTTGTAGAGTGAGTAGTTGTTCCTGTAGTTGTTTGTGTTGTAGTTGGAGTAGTTGTTCTTGTAGTTGTTGGTGTTGTGGTAGTTGTTGTAGTTGGAGTAGTTGTTGTTGTAGTGTTTGGTGTTGTGGTAGTTGATGTGGTTGTTCTTGTAGTGGTTGGTGTTGTGGTTGGTGTTGTAGTTGGAGTAGTTGTTCTTGTAGTTGTTGGTGTTGTAGTTGGAGTAGTTGTTCTTGTAGTTGTTGGTGTTGTTGTGGTAGTTGTTGTAGTTGGTGTGGTTGTTCTTGTAGTGGTTGGTGTTGTGGTTGGTGTTGTAGCTGGAGTAGTTGTTCTTGTAGTTGTTGGTGTTGTAGTTGTTGTTGGAGTAGTTATTCTTGTAGTTGTTGGTTTTGTAGTTGGAGTAGTTGGTGTTGTAGTTGGATTAGTAGTTCTCGTAGTTGTAGTAGTTGTTGGTGTTGTAGTTAAAGTAGTTGGTGTGGTGGTTGTTGTAGTTGGAGTAGTTGTTCTTTTAGTTGTTTGTGTTTTACTTGTTGTTGGAGTAGTTGTTCTTGTAATTTTTGGTGTTGTAGTTGGAGTAGTTGGTGTTGTAGTTGGAGAAGTTGTTCTTGTAGTTGTTGTTGGTGTTGTAGTTGTTGTTGTAGTTGCAGTAGTTGTTCTTGTAGTTGTTGGTGTTGTAGTTGTTGTTGCAGTAGTTGTTCTTGTAGTTGTTGGTGTTGGAGTTGGAGTAGTTGGTGTTGTAGTTGTTGTAGTTAAAGTGGTTATTCTTGTAGTGGTTGGTGTTGTGGTTGGCGTTGTAGTTTTGCTAGGTTTTTTTTGAGTAGCTGTAGATACCACAGTGAGTCTTCTTGTACTTGCACTTGTAGTCAAGATGTTAATAACAGGATCTGAAAAAAATAATATAAATTATTCTTAAAGACCGAGACAATTTTCACATTTCTGCAATGCCCCTGCTTGAGTTGAAAGTTCTCTGGCAAATTCATTTCGGCCCTTTGCACACTTGCACGCTGCGTCGCCCTGCATTACTCTCCACCCACCACATTCCCGCCGTGAGATTTGCGCACTTCCTGTGATGTGACAGGATGCGCCAGAAGTAGTGTTGGGCGAACATCTAGATGTTCGGGTTCGGGCCGAACAGGCCGAACATGGCCGCGATGTTCGGGTGTTCGACCCGAACTCCGAACATAATGGAAGTCAATGGGGACCCGA
Organism: Hyperolius riggenbachi; assembly: GCF_040937935.1. NCBI lineage: Eukaryota > Metazoa > Chordata > Amphibia > Anura > Hyperoliidae > Hyperolius > Hyperolius riggenbachi. The sequence goes on from NC_090647.1 coordinate 5,916,057, forward strand.
ACTTTTGTGCTTTGTAAAGCCTCCTTACATGCTACATACCCCAAATTTACAGGGTATGTGCACCTTGGGAGTGGGTACAAGAGGGAAAAAAATTTAGCAAAAAGAGCTTATAGTTTTTGAGAAAATTGATTGTAAAGTTTCAAAGGAAAAATTGTCTTTTAAATGCTGAAAATGTCATGTTTCTTTGCACAGGTAACATGGTTTTTACCGCCAGGCAGTCATAAATGTAATAAAGAGAAGAGGTTCCATAAACAGGGACCGGTAACGCTAACCCAGCAGCAGCAGCAGCACACGTGATGGAACAGGAGGAGGCGCAGGAGGAGAAGGCCACGCTTTTTGAGACACAACAACCCAGGCCTTGCATGAGGACAAGAAGCGTGCGGATAGCATGCTTTTTACCGCCATGCAGTCATAAATGTAATAAAGATAAGAGGTTCAATAAACAGGGACCGGTAACGCTAACCCAGCAGCAGCAGCAGCACACGTGATGGAACAGGAGGAGGCGCAGGAGGAGAAGGCCACGCTTTTTGAGACACAACAACCCAGGCCTTGCATGAGGACAAGAAGCGTGCGGATATAGCAGCAATGCTTTTTGCCGCCATGCAGTCATAAATGTAATAAAGAGAAGAGGCTCAATAAACAGGGACCGGTAACGCTAACCCAGCAGCAGCAGCAGCACAGAGCACACGTGACGGAACAGGAGGAGGCGCAGGAGGAGAAGGCCACGCTTTGAGACACAACAACCCAGGCCTTGCATGAGGACAAGAAGCGTGCAGATAGCATGCTTTTTACCGCCATGCAGTCATAAATGTAATAAAGATAAGAGGTTCAATAAACAGGGACCGGTAACGCTAACCCAGCAGCAGCAGCAGCAGCACAGAGCACACATGATGGAACAGGAGGAGGCGCAGGAGGAGAAGGCTACGCTTTGAGACACAACAACCCAGGCCTTGCATGAGGACAAGAAGCGTGCGGATATAGCAATGCTTTTTGCCGCCATGCAGTCATAAATGTAATACAGATGAGAGGTTCAATAAACAGGGACCGGTAACGCTAACCCAGCAGCAGCAGCAGCACAGAGCACACGTGATGGAACAGGAGGAGGCGCAGGAGGAGAAGGCCACGCTTTTTGAGACGCAACCCAGGCCTTGCATGAGGACAAAAAGCGTGCGGATATAGCAATGCTTTTTGCCGCCATGCAGTCATAAATGTAATACAGATGAGAGGTTCAATAAACAGGGACCGGTAACGCTAACCCAGCAGCAGCAGCAGCACAGAGCACACGTGATGGAACAGGAGGAGGCGCAGGAGGAGAAGGCCACGCTTTTTGAGACGCAACCCAGGCCTTGCATGAGGACAAAAAGCGTGCGGATATAGCAATGCTTTTTGCCGCCATGCAGTCATAAATGTAATACAGATGAGAGGTTCCATAAACAGGGACCGGAAACGCTAACCCAGCAGCAGCAGCACACGTGATGGAACAGGAGCAGGCGCAGGAGGAGAAGGCCATGCTTTTTGAGACACAACAACCCAGGCCTTGCATGAGGACAAAAAGCGTGCGGATATAGCAGCAATGCTTTTTGCCGCCATGCAGTCATAAATGTAATACAGATGAGAGGTTCAATAAACAGGGACCGGAAACGCTAAACCATCCCAGATGTTCATTGGTCATGTTACTTGGTTGGGGTCCTGGAGTGTTGCGTAGTCATTTCCAATCCAGGATTGATTCATTTTAATTTGAGTCAGACGGTCTGCATTTTCTGTGGAGAGGCGGATACGTGAACCTTGCAGGCAACGGCATTCTTCAAGCTTCGGGTTATTTTGCTGACCACGTGCTCATGCAACTCAGGCACTGCAGAGCGCGCAAAGTGGTAGCGGCTGGGAACCACGTAACGTGGGATGGCCACTGACATCATGCCCTTGAAGCTGTTTGTCTCCACCACTCGATATGGCAGCATTTCGCAGGCCAGAAGCTTGGCTATGCTGGCTCTTACTGCCACGGCCCGGGGGTCATTTGCTGGCAATTTCCTCTTGCGCTCAAACATCTCCGAGACAGACAACTGAACCGTAGGGCTGCACAACGAAGGGCTGTTGGTTGTTGTGTTTGATGAACACTGGGAGACCTCAAGAGCACTACTCCGGAAAGTGACAGTGTCAGCGTCATCTGATTTTTTGGAATGTTTTGAACCACGCAATGGCTGGGCTACTGCTGCTGCTGAGGCGGGTCTGGTGGTGAGTCTGGTGAACCCAAGGGAGGCAGTGTTGCTGGTGGTACCCTGTCCTGCCGCGTTTGCCCACAGAGTGGGATGTTTGGATAGCATGTGGCGGCTCATGCTGGTGGTGGAGAGGTTGTTAATACTTTTCCCCCTGCTCAGGCGGGTCTTGCACACCTTGCAAATCGCCATGGTAACATCCTCAGTGCAGTCTTCAAAGAAAGCCCAGAATTTGGAGCACCTGCCTTGCTGGCGATTTCTGTTTGCGCCTCTTTTGCCTCTCACTTGAACTTCCACGCTTGTGGTGCCTGAAATTGCGCGCCGCCTACCTTGTGGCACAAGGCGAACTCGTGCAGCAGTGGGTTCTTCAACAGACTCATCTGTGCTGCTGCTACGACGGCGATGTTCTCGTTCACAAACAAAATCTGGGTCTATGTCCACATTGTCCATACCCTCCTCTTCCATCTCCTCAAACTCGTCATATGTCATTGTGGGGGGCCGCCGCCGTGGAGTACAGCTCCCCAGCACAACCGTCAGGGGAAACACCTCTTCCCTTGCCCCTCCCTCTTTCACCGGATTTCTTCCTCATTTCACTTATCCTTACAGTACACGCTGACTGGCAGCAGTACAGTGGCAGTACAGAAATGCTATACAGTGGTGGGTGAGCGGTGTACCACTATTGCCAGCAGCGACACAGAGCACAATGCTATACAGTGGCGGGTGAGCGGTGTACTACTGTTCCCAGCAGACAAAGAGTGGCAGTAAACACAATGCTATATAGTGTGGCTGAGCCGTGTACACAGAGTGGCAGTAAACACAATGCTATATAGTCTGCTATATAGTCACCCCGAACGGGGTGATGTTCTGCAGCACCCGAACAGTGGCGAACACTGTTCGCCCAACACTACTGGGAACGCAGATTTTAGTACCTAAACACACGATACAACATGTTTTCCGGGGTCGGACTCTGAGGCACATACAGATGGTCCCGATCATCATCCTCATCATACAACTCTTCTCCTGAGTCTGACCCACCCACCACCTCTGCCACCCCAACATCCCCAGACACAGTCACAGACCCCTCATCGTCCTCAACATTAACTTGGGATGCTGGCCTGAGCCCGACCTCCTCCTCCACATCAGGCCCCATCATCCCCTCAATGGCAGCCCTCATTAATCGCTCTGGCGCCGGACCGATGGACACAACGTTCTCCTCCGGGGAGGGCTGCTGCTGACCACTGGCTGCTGGGGTGGATGTTATAGCTTGCGTGGGGCGTTGGCTGTTGCTGTTGTTGGGAGTGCTGCTCACAGCGGAGGTCTCTGAGGAACTCATGGTGAGCTCATATAGTGGTTGACGGTGAGTGGAGTATTACTGATCCCAGCAATATACACACTGACTGGCAGAGTACGCAATGCTATATAGTCTGGCTGAGCCGTGTACACAGAGTGGCAGTGAACAATGCTATATAGTCTGGCTGAGCGGTGTACACAGAGTGGCAGTACACACAATGCTATATAGTCTGGCTGAGCCATGTACACAGAGTGGCAGTAAACAATGGTATATAGTCTGGCTGAGCGGTGTACACAGAGTGTCAGTAAACAATGGTATATAGTCTGGCTGAGCGGTGTACACAGAGTGTCAGTAAACAATGGTATATAGTCTGGCTGAGCGGTGTACACAGAGTGTCAGTAAACAATGGTATATAGTCTGGCTGAGCGGTGTACACCGAGTGTCAGTAAACAATGGTATATAGTCTGGCTGAGCGGTGTACACAGAGTGTCAGTAAACAATGGTATATAGTCTGGCTGAGCGGTGTACACAGAGTGTCAGTAAACAATGGTATATAGTCTGGCTGAGCGGTGTACACAGAGTGTCAGTAAACAATGGTATATAGTCTGGCTGAGCGGTGTACACAGAGTGTCAGTAAACAATGGTATATAGTCTGGCTGAGCGGTGTACACAGAGTGTCAGTAAACAATGGTATATAGTCTGGCTGAGCGGTGTACACCGAGTGTCAGTAAACAATGGTATATAGTCTGGCTGAGCGGTGTACACAGAGTGTCAGTAAACAATGGTATATAGTCTGGCTGAGCGGTGTACACAGAGTGTCAGTAAACAATGGTATATAGTCTGGCTGAGCGGTGTACACAGAGTGTCAGTAAACAATGGTATATAGTCTGGCTGAGCGGTGTACACAGAGTGTCAGTAAACAATGGTATATAGTCTGGCTGAGCGGTGTACACAGAGTGGCAGTACACACAATGCTATATAGTCTGGCTGAGCGGTGTACACAGAGTGGCAGTACACACAATGCTATAGAGTCTGGCTGAGCGGTGTACACAGAGTGGCAGTACACACAATGCTATGTAGTCTGGCTGAGCGGTGTACACAGAGTGGCAGTAAACACAATGCTATATATAGCGTGGCTGAGCGAGGTGCACAGTGGCAGTACACACAATGCTATATAGTCAGGCTGAGCCGTGTACACAGAGTGGCAGTACACACAATGCTATATAGTGTGGCTGAGCGAGCGGTGTACTACTATTCCCAGCAGACACAGAACAGTAAACACAATGCTATATAGTGTGGGTGAGCGAGCGGTGTACCACTATTCCCAGCAGACACAGAACAGTAAACAGAATGCTATATAGTGTGGCTGAACGAGCGGTGTACCACTATTCCCAGCAGACACAGAACAGTAAACAGAATGCTATATAGTGTGGCTGAGCGAGCGGTGTACCACTATTCCCAGCAGACACAGAACAGTGAACAGAATGCTATATAGTGTGGCTGAGCGAGCGGTGTACTACTATTCCCAGCAGACACAGAACAGTAAACAGAATGCTATATAGTGTGGCTGAGCGAGGTACACAGAGTGGCAGTAAACAGAATGCTATATAGTGTGGCTGAGCGAGCGGTGTACTACTGTTCCCAGCAGCGACACACAATGACTGGGGGGGACCCTGGCTAGCGTGGCTGGAGAGCGAACTACCCTGCCTGCCTACCCAAAGCTAAACCCACAGACAAATGGCGGAGATATGACGTGGTTCGGGTATTTATTTACCCGAACCACGTGACAGTTCGGCCAATCAGAGCGCGTTCGGGCCCGAACCACGTGACCCGTTCGGCCAATCACAGCGCTAGCCGAACGTTCGGGGAACGTTCGGCCATGCGCTCTTAGTTCGGCCATGTGGCCGAACGGTTTGGCCGAGCACCGTCAGGTGTTCGGCCGAACTCGAACATCACCCGAACAGGGTGATGTTCTGCAGAACCCGAACAGTGGCGAACACTGTTCGCCCATCACTAGCCAGAAGTATCCAAATTGCCGCAATGACGACACAAAGTCAATGGGCGATGCAGTATGTGTGCAGGTCGGGAACACGGTGCGACACACAGACTGATGGGTATCCCAGTGACATACTTCCTGTCCAGCAAGGAGTACGTCACTGAGCTGGGGGCGGGTCTATGATTATGATGCCGCACCGTGGCACAGGGTCATAAGACGGCTGATTCCTGTGGTGCGGTGCTGCAATTAGTAGGTGTGCAACCGACTCAGTCTTGGGTTTTTTTCAGAACAAATGGGGCTTTCTTTTGATACTAAAATACTATATTTTATTTTAATTTGCTTGTTTTTTTTAGATAAAATATTCTTAAAAAATGAAAAAAAAAAGATATATAATTTTCAGCATTTCTCAACCAAAAATATGAAAACATCTCAAATTGCAGTAATAAAACTTTCAGAAACGAATAGTTTCATATGCTTTCTATGCAGAAATGTAAAAATGATGTGGATTATTTACACCACATTCCAAATTATTAAAGCAAATGATATTTTCTCTGATTTTCCTAAAGCAAGCGGTAGTCAGAATATTTTTGAGTCATCCACCTTTAGCATATAATTCAAAATTTGCTCAACAAACCTCATGATGATAACTCTTTGTTTTAAGTTTCTCCAGAGGTCAGAGATCCTGTAGATCAGCATGATTGCGGAAGGCGTGAGGCAGCACAGAGGAGTCGGGTTACAGCCACACACACAGCAACAGGTGATTCTCACTATTTCTTCTGCACGTTTTGCTCAGTTGCTTACAGATTATTTATATGGTGCAGAGGATAAGCTACTACATAGTGACTAGGTGTTTGCATTGTTCAAAGACTCCCTTACTATCAGGGATGCTCATCTGGATTTCGGATATCCGGGTAACCCGGATATCCGAACTTTTTTACACTATCCAATTCGGATTTAAAAAAAAATACGGATAGCTCCTTTGAGGGACAGTTAGTGACAAGATATATATATACACTGTACAGCGCTGCGTAATATGTCGGCGCTATATAAATACTAAATAATAATAATAATAATAATAGCTATCTGCGGGTATTTTTACAGCCAACCCAGGTATCCACGGATTTCTCCCAGATATCCGAATCCGAATTACAGCTTCAATGGCAAAAAGACAAACACACCTCTCCCTCTCTCCCTCTCTCCCATTTGTAGTATGTCAGAAGCCAGCTCACATACATTGGCCAAGAATCTAACCCAGGTCCACTGCTTGGAGGGCAGCTACGCTCACCACTATACTATCGACAGCACTACATACTGAAGCCAGCCTAGCATGTACCATTGTGATATACCCAAGAGAAAAATGAACTTGCTTATTTGCCTAATTTGCTAGATGAAAGGAGTGGGACACATGGTGATACTGCTTACAGACTTCAATTCAAGACTTCAGAAAGATCATGTGCCCCTCTGGATGATGCTGGTGTAACACACACAGCAAAGGACAGCAATTTGAAGTCTGGAAGATTCCAGGGCAAGTGTGGGAAGGATGAAATGCTAGGTGGCCATGCAACCCTTCCTGCTAGGGATGACCTTGCATTTTGTGTTCAACAGTTGTCCGAAGAAAACCCCAGATAGCCATTTAGCAGCCATGACCTATACACAGTCCTTGTGGCACAATTGGTTAGTACATTTGGCTGTTAATCGAAAGGTTGGTGCTTCAAGCCCACCCAGGGACACCCTTGTGTTTTGTGAAGGGAACTAATATACCCTTCTTAAAATTGAAGATTGTATACAAATGTAAGCAGACTACAGAGTTGCTGCAGTGTGCTTTTGACATCCTACAAATCCCGGGAAGACAAGATACTACTCCGGAAGACGAGGGAGAGTGAGGGAGGAAGGAGGAGGGTAAGAGGCTAGAGTGTGTTTTTAAAGGTTAGAAATGGATTTAAAAAGCACTTCCGGTGTCTCTATCCCGATATCCGAATAGGTCGGATGTCCATGGATAATGCATTCGGATACATGCGTTCATGCGAATATCTAAAAATTCGGATTCGGATATCCGAATCGGATCCGGATATCTGAAAATCCGGACCGGATCAATTCGGGTTTTAAAAAGTACTACCCGAGCATCCCTGCTTACTATTGAGTTGTCTCTGAGTGCAAATTTAGGCAGATTCAATTTGGATGTACATGGCTGTGAGACTTGTTGATTTTGCAAGTTATATATCTGTAAAGTTTGTTACTCTCAACCTCCATATAGGTGCTCTGTAAACATGTCCGCATTCTGTTACATGTGGAGGAGTGACTGGTCTTGTGAGCTGGGCTATGGCTGGTGCCCTCTAAACATGTCCACATTCTGTTATATGTGGAGCAGTGACTGGTCTTGTGAGCTGGGCTATGACTGGTGCTCTCTAAACATGTCCGTGTTCTGTTATATGTGGAGGAGTGACTGGTCTTGTGAGCAGGGCTATGACTGGTGCTCTCTAAACATGTCTGCATTCTGTTATATGTGGAGAAGTGACTGGTCTTGTGGGCTGGGCTATGACTGGTGCTCTCTAAACATGTCCGTGTTCTGTTATATGTGGAGGAGTGACTGGTCTTGTGGGCTGGGCTATGACTGGTGCTCTGTAAACATGTCCGCATTCTGTTACATGTGGAGGAGTGACTGGTCTTGTGAGCTGGGCTATGGCTGGTGCCCTCTAAACATGTCCACATTCTGTTATATGTGGAGCAGTGACTGGTCTTGTGAGCTGGGCTATGACTGGTGCTCTCTAAACATGTCCGTGTTCTGTTATATGTGGAGGAGTGACTGGTCTTGTGAGCAGGGCTATGACTGGTGCTCTCTAAACATGTCTGCATTCTGTTATATGTGGAGAAGTGACTGGTCTTGTGGGCTGGGCTATGACTGGTGCTCTCTAAACATGTCCGTGTTCTGTTATATGTGGAGGAGTGACTGGTCTTGTGGGCTGGGCTATGACTGGTGCTCTGTAAACATGTCCGTGTTCTGTTATATGTGGAGGAGTGACTGGTCTTGTGGGCTGGGCTATGACTGGTGCTCTCTAAACATTTCTGCATTCTGTTATATGTGGAGGAGTGACTGGTCTTGTGAGCTGGGCTATGACTGGTGCTCTGTAAACATGTCCACATTCTGTTATATGTGGAGAAGTGACTGGTCTTGTGAGCTGGGCTATGACTGGTGCTCTCTAAACATGTCCACATTCTGTTATATGTGGAGGAGTGACTGGTCTTGTGAGCTGGGCTATGACTGGTGCTCTCTAAACATGTCCGTGTTCTGTTATATGTGGAGGAGTGACTGGTCTTGTGGGCTGGGCTATGACTGGTGCTCTGTAAACATGTCCGTGTTCTGTTATATGTGGAGGAGTGACTGGTCTTGTGGGCTGGGCTATGACTGGTGCTCTCTAAACATTTCCGCATTCTGTTATATGTGGAGGAGTGACTGGTCTTGTGAGCTGGGCTATGACTGGTGCTCTCTAAACATGTCTGCATTCTGTTATATGTGGAGGAGTGACTGGTCTTGTGAGCTGGGCTATGACTGGTGCTCTCTAAACATGTCCACATTCTGTTATATGTGGAGGAGTGACTGGTCTTGTGGGCTGGGCTATGACTGGTGCTCTCTAAACATGTCCGCATTCTGTTATATGTGGAGGAGTGACTGGTCTTGTGAGCTGGGCTATGACTGGTGCTCTCTAAACATGTCCGCATTCTGTTATATGTGGAGGAGTGACTGGTCTTGTGAGCTGGGCTATGACTGGTGCTCTCTAAACATGTCTGCATTCTGTTATATGTGGAGGAGTGACTGGTCTTGTGAGCTGGGCTATGACTGGTGCTCTCTAAACATGTCCGCATTCTGTTATATGTGGAGGAGTGACTGGTCTGGTGAGCTGGGCTATGACTGGTGCTCTCTAAACATGTCCGCATTCTGTTATATGTGGAGGAGTGACTGGTCTGGTGAGCTGGGCTATGACTGGTGCTCTCTAAACATGTCCACATTCTGTTATATGTGGAGCAGTGACTGGTCTTGTGAGCTGGGCTATGACTGGTGCTCTCTAAACATGTCCACATTCTGTTATATGTGGAGCAGTGACTGGTCTTGTGAGCTGGGCTATGACTGGTGCTCTCTAAACATGTCCGCATTCTGTTATATGTGGAGAAGTGACTGGTCTTGTGAGCTGGGCTATGACTGGTGCTCTGTAAACATGTCCGCATTCTGTTATATGTGGAGCAGTGACTGGTCTTGTGAGCTGGGCTATGACTGGTGCTCTCTAAACATGTCCGCATTCTGTTATATGTGGAGCAGTGACTGGTCTTGTGAGCTGGGCTATGACTGGTGCTCTCTAAACATGTCCGCATTCTGTTATATGTGGAGGAGTGACTGGTCTTGTGAGCAGGGCTATGACTGGTGCTCTGTAAACATGTCCACATTCTGTTATATGTGGAGGAGTGACTGGTCTTGTGAGCTGGGCTATGACTGGTGCTCTGTAAACATGTCCGCATTCTGTTATATGTGGAGAAGTGACTGGTCTTGTGAGCTGGGCTATGACTGGTGCTCTCTAAACATGTCCGCATTCTGTTATATGTGGAGAAGTGACTGGTCTTGTGAGCAGGGCTATGACTGGTGCTCTCTAAACATGTCCACATTCTGTTATATGTGGAGGAGTGACTGGTCTGGTGAGCTGGGCTATGACTGGTGCTCTCTAAACATGTCCGCATTCTGTTATATGTGGAGGAGTGACTGGTCTTGTGGGCTGGGCTATGACCGGTGCTCTCTAAACATGTCTGCATTCTGTTATATGTGGAGGAGTGACTGGTCTTGTGGGCTGGGCTATGACTGGTGCTCTCTAAACATGTCCGTGTTCTGTTATATGTGGAGGAGTGACTGGTCTTGTGGGCTGGGCTATGACTGGTGCTCTCTAAACATTTCCGCATTCTGTTATATGTGGAGGAGTGACTGGTCTTGTGAGCTGGGCTATGACTGGTGCTCTCTAAACATGTCCGCATTCTGTTATATGTGGAGGAGTGACTGGTCTGGTGAGCTGGGCTATGACTGGTGCTCTCTAAACATGTCTGCATTCTGTTATATGTGGAGGAGTGACTGGTCTTGTGAGCTGGGCTATGACTGGTGCTCTCTAAACATGTCCGCATTCTGTTATATGTGGAGAAGTGACTGGTCTTGTGAGCTGGGCTATGACTGGTGCTCTCTAAACATGTCTGCATTCTGTTATATGTGGAGGAGTGACTGGTCTTGTGAGCTGGGCTATGACTGGTGCTCTCTAAACATGTCCGCATTCTGTTATATGTGGAGGAGTGACTGGTCTGGTGAGCTGGGCTATGACTGGTGCTCTCTAAACATGTCCACATTCTGTTATATGTGGAGCAGTGACTGGTCTTGTGAGCTGGGCTATGACTGGTGCTCTCTAAACATGTCCACATTCTGTTATATGTGGAGCAGTGACTGGTCTTGTGAGCTGGGCTATGACTGGTGCTCTCTAAACATGTCCACATTCTGTTATATGTGGAGGAGTGACTGGTCTTGTGGGCTGGGCTATGACTGGTGCACTGTAAACATGTCCGCATTCTGTTATATGTGGAGAAGTGACTGGTCTTGTGGGCTGGCCTATGACTGGTGCTCTCTAACCATGTCTGCATTCTGTTATATGTGGAGAAGTGACTGGTCTGGTGAGCTGGGCTATGACTGGTGCTCTGTAAACATGTCCACATTCTGTTATATGTGGAGGAGTGACTGGTCTGGTGAGCTGGGCTATGACTGGTGCTCTCTAAACATGTCCGCATTCTGTTATATGTGGAGCAGTGACTGGTCTTGTGAGCTGGGCTATGACTGGTGCTCTCTAAACATGTCCACATTCTGTTATATGTGGAGGAGTGACTGGTCTTGTGAGCTGGGCTATGACTGGTGCTCTCTAAACATGTCTGCATTCTGTTATATGTGGAGCAGTGACTGGTCTTGTGAGCTGGGCTATGACTGGTGCTCTCTAAACATGTCTGCATTCTGTTATATGTGGAGGAGTGACTGGTCTTGTGAGCTGGGCTATGACTGGTGCTCTCTAAACATGTCCACATTCTGTTAAATGTGGAGCAGTGACTGGTCTTGTGAGCTGGGCTATGACTGGTGCTCTCTAAACATGTCCACATTCTGTTATATGTGGAGGAGTGACTGGTCTTGTGAGCAGGGCTATGACTGGTGCTCTCTAAACATGTCTGCATTCTGTTATATGTGGAGCAGTGACTGGTCTTGTGAGCTGGGCTATGACTCGCGCTCTCTAAACATGTCCGTGTTCTGTTATATGTGGAGAAGTGACTGGTCTTGTGAGCTGGGCTATGACTGGTGCTCTCTAAACATGTCCGCATTCTGTTATATGTGGAGGAGTGACTGGTCTTGTGAGCAGGGCTATGACTGGTGCTCTCTAAACATGTCCACATTCTGTTATATGTGGAGAAGTGACTGGTCTTGTGAGCTGGGCTATGACTGGTGCTCTCTAAACATGTCCGTGTTCTGTTATATGTGGAGGAGTGACTGGTCTTGTGGGCTAGGCTATGACTGGTGCTCTCTAAACATGTCCACATTCTGTTATATGTGGAGGAGTGACTGGTCTTGTGGGCTGGGCTATGACTGGTGCTCTGTAAACATGTCCGCATTCTGTTATATGTGGAGGAGTGACTGGTCTTGTGAGCTGGGCTATGACTGGTGCTCTGTAAACATGTCCACATTCTGTTATATGTGGAGGAGTGACTGGTCTTGTGAGCTGGGCTATGACTGGTGCTCTCTAAACATGTCCGCATTCTGTTATATGTGGAGCAGTGACTGGTCTTGTGGGCTGGGCTATGACTGGTGCTCTGTAAACATGTCCGCATTCTGTTATATGTGGAGGAGTGACTGGTCTTGTGAGCTGGGCTATGACTGGTGCTCTCTAAACATGTCCGCATTCTGTTATATGTGGAGCAGTGACTGGTCTTGTGGGCTGGGCTATGACTGGTGCTCTGTAAACATGTCCGCATTCTGTTATATGTGGAGCAGTGACTGGTCTTGTGAGCTGGGCTATGACTGGTGCTCTGTAAACATGTCCACATTCTGTTATATGTGGAGGAGTGACTGGTCTTGTGGGCTGGGCTATGACTGGTGCTCTGTAAACATGTCCACATTCTGTTATATGTGGAGGAGTGACTGGTCTTGTGAGCTGGGCTATGACTGGTGCTCTGTAAACATGTCTGCATTCTGTTATATGTGGAGGAGTGACTGGTCTTGTGAGCTGGGCTATGACTGGTGCTCTCTAAACATGTCCGCATTCTGTTATATGTGGAGGAGTGACTGGTCTTGTGAGCTGGGCTATGACTGGTGCTCTCTAAACATGTCCGCATTCTGTTATATGTGGAGGAGTGACTGGTCTTGTGAGCTGGGCTATGACTGGTGCTCTCTAAACATGTCCGCATTCTGTTATATGTGGAGCAGTGACTGGTCTTGTGGGCTGGGCTATGACTGGTGCTCTCTAACCATGTCTGCATTCTGTTATATGTGGAGGAGTGACTGGTCTTGTGAGCTGCGCTATGACTGGTGCTCTGTAAACATGTCCGCATTCTGTTATATGTGGAGAAGTGACTGGTCTTGTGAGCTGGGCTATGACTGGTGCTCTCTAAACATGTCCGCATTCTGTTATATGTGGAGGAGTGACTGGTCTTGTGGGCTGGGCTATGACTGGTGCTCTCTAAACATGTCTGCATTCTGTTATATGTGGAGGAGTGACTGGTCTTGTGAGCTGGGCTATGACTGGTGCTCTCTAAACATGTCCGCATTCTGTTATATGTGGAGGAGTGACTGGTCTTGTGAGCAGGGCTATGACTGATGCTCTCTAAACATGTCTGCATTCTGTTATATGTGGAGAAGTGACTGGTCTTGTGAGCTGGGCTATGACTGCTGCTCTCTAAACATGTTCGCATTCTGTTATATGTGGAGGAGTGACTGGTCTTGTGAGCTGGGCTATGACTGGTGCTCTCTAAACATGTTCGCATTCTGTTATATGTGGAGGAGTGACTGGTCTTGTGAGCTGCGCTATGACTGGTGCTCTGTAAACATGTCCGCATTCTGTTATATGTGGAGAAGTGACTGGTCTTGTGAGCTGGGCTATGACTGGTGCTCTCTAAACATGTCCGCATTCTGTTATATGTGGAGGAGTGACTGGTCTTGTGGGCTGGGCTATGACTGGTGCTCTCTAAACATGTCCGCATTCTGTTATATGTGGAGCAGTGACTGGTCTTGTGGGCTGGGCTATGACTGGTGCTCTGTAAACATGTCTGCATTCTGTTATATGTGGAGGAGTGACTGGTCTTGTGAGCAGGGCTATGACTGATGCTCTCTAAACATGTCTGCATTCTGTTATATGTGGAGAAGTGACTGGTCTTGTGAGCTGGGCTATGACTGCTGCTCTCTAAACATGTTCGCATTCTGTTATATGTGGAGGAGTGACTGGTCTTGTGAGCTGGGCTATGACTGCTGCTCTCTAAACATGTTCGCATTCTGTTATATGTGGAGGAGTGACTGGTCTTGTGAGCTGGGCTATGACTGCTGCTCTGTAAACATGTCTGCATTCTGTTATATGTGGAGGAGTGACTGGTCTTGTGGGCTGGGCTATGACTGGTGCTCTCTAAACATGTCCGCATTCTGTTATATGTGGAGGAGTGACTGGTCTTGTGGGCATGGCTATGACTGGTGCTCTGTAAACATGTCCGCATTCTGTTATATGTGGAGGAGTGACTGGTCTTGTGGGCTGGGCTATGACTGGTGCTCTCTAAACATGTCCGCATTCTGTTATATGTGGAGGAGTGACTGGTCTTGTGGGCTGGGCTATGACTGGTGCTCTCTAAACATGTCCGCATTCTGTTATATGTGGAGGAGTGACTGGTCTTGTGGGCTGGGCTATGACTGCTGCTCTGTAAACATGTCCGCATTCTGTTATATGTGGAGGAGTGACTGGTCTTGTGAGCTGGGCTATGACTGGTGCTCTCTAAACATGTCCGCATTCTGTTATATGTGGAGGAGTGACTGGTCTTGTGGGCTGGGCTATGACTGCTGCTCTGTAAACATGTCTGCATTCTGTTATATGTGGAGGAGTGACTGGTCTTGTGAGCTGGGCTATGACTGGTGCTCTGTAAACATGTCCGCATTCTGTTATATGTGGAGAAGTGACTGGTCTTGTGGGCTGGGCTATGACTGGTGCTCTCTAAACATGTCCACATTCTGTTATATGTGGAGCAGTGACTGGTCTTGTGAGCTGGGCTATGACTGGTGCTCTCTAAACATGTCCGCATTCTGTTATATGTGGAGGAGTGACTGGTCTTGTGGGCTGGGCTATGACTGGTGCTCTGTAAACATGTCCGCATTCTGTTATATGTGGAGGAGTGACTGGTCTTGTGAGCTGGGCTATGACTGCTGCTCTGTAAACATGTCTGCATTCTGTTATATGTGGAGGAGTGACTGGTCTTGTGAGCTGGGCTATGACTGGTGCTCTCTAAACATGTCCGCATTCTGTTATATGTGGAGGAGTGACTGGTCTTGTGAGCTGGGCTATGACTGGTGCTCTCTAAACATGTCTACATTCTGTTATATGTGGAGGAGTGACTGGTTTTGTGAGCTTAGCTATGACTGGTGCTCTCTAAACATGTCCACATTCTGTTATATGTGGAGGAGTGACTGGTCTTGTGAGCTGGGCTATGACTGGTGCTCTCTAAACATGTCCGTGTTCTGTTATATGTGGAGCAGTGACTGGTCTTGTGAGCTGGGCTATGACTGGTGCTCTGTAAACATGTCCGTGTTCTGTTATATGTGGAGCAGTGACTGGTCTTGTGAGCTGGGCTATGACTGGTGCTCTCTAAACATGTCCGCATTCTGTTATATGTGGAGGAGTGACTGGTCTTGTGAGCAGGGCTATGACTGGTGCTCTCTAAACATGTCCGCATTCTGTTATATGTGGAGGAGTGACTGGTCTTGTGAGCTGGGCTATGACTGGTGCTCTCTAAACATGTCCGTGTTCTGTTATATGTGGAGAAGTGACTGGTCTTGTGGGCTGGGCTATGACTGGTGCTCTGTAAACATGTTCACATTCTGTTATATGTGGAGGAGTGACTGGTCTTGTGAGCTGGGCTATGACTGGTGCTCTCTAAACATGTCCGCATTCTGTTATATGTGGAGGAGTGACTGGTCTTGTGAGCAGGGCTATGACTGGTGCTCTCTAAACATGTCCGTGTTCTGTTATATGTGGAGAAGTGACTGGTCTTGTGGGCTGGGCTATGACTGGTGCTCTGTAAACATGTCCGCATTCTGTTATATGTGGAGGATTGACTGGTCTTGTGAGCTGGGCTATGACTGGTGCTCTGTAAACATGTCCGCATTCTGTTATATGTGGAGGAGTGACTGGTCTTGTGAGCTGGGCTATGACTGGTGCTCTCTAACCATGTCCGCATTCTGTTATATGTGGAGCAGTGACTGGTCTTGTGAGCTGGGCTATGACCGGTGCTCTCTAAACATGTCCGCATTCTGTTATATGTGGAGGAGTGACTGGTCTTGTGAGCTGGGCTATGACTAGTGCTCTGTAAACATGTCCGCATTCTGTTATATGTGGAGAAGTGACTAGTCTTGTGAGCTGGGCTATGACTGGTGCTCTCTAAACATGTCTGCATTCTGTTATATGTGGAGGAGTGACTGGTCTTGTGGGCTGGGCTATGACTGGTGCTCTCTAACCATGTCCGCATTCTGTTATATGTGGAGCAGTGACTGGTCTTGTGGGCTGGGCTATGACCGGTGCTCTCTAAACATGTCCGCATTCTGTTATATGTGGAGGAGTGACTGGTCTTGTGAGCTGGGCTATGACCGGTGCTCTCTAAACATGTCCGCATTCTGTTATATGTGGAGGAGTGACTGGTCTTGTGAGCTGGGCTATGACTGGTGCTCTGTAAACATGTCCGCATTCTGTTATATGTGGAGAAGTGACTAGTCTTGTGAGCTGGGCTATGACTGGTGCTCTCTAAACATGTCTGCATTCTGTTATATGTGGAGGAGTGACTGGTCTTGTGGGCTGGGCTATGACTGGTGCTCTCTAATCATGTCCGCATTCTGTTATATGTGGAGGAGTAACTGGTCTTGTGAGCAGGGCTATGACTGGTGCTCTCTAAACATGTCCACATTCTGTTATATGTGGAGGAGTGACTGGTCTTGTGAGCTGGGCTATGACTGGTGCTCTGTAAACATGTCCGCATTCTGTTATATGTGGAGGAGTGACTGGTCTTGTGAGCTGAGCCATGACTGGTGCTCTCTAAACATGTCCGCATTCTGTTATATGTGGAGGAGTGACTGGTCTTGTGAGCTGGGCTATGACTGGTGCTCTCTAAACATGTCCGCATTCTGTTATATGTGGAGAAGTGACTGGTCTTGTGAGCTGGGCTATGACTGGTGCTCTGTAAACATGTCTGCATTCTGTTATATGTGGAGGAGTGACTGGTCTTGTGAGCTGGGCTATGACTGGTGCTCTCTAATCATGTCCGCATTCTGTTATATGTGGAGGAGTAACTGGTCTTGTGAGCAGGGCTATGACTGGTGCTCTCTAAACATGTCCACATTCTGTTATATGTGGAGGAGTGACTGGTCTTGTGAGCTGGGCTATGACTGGTGCTCTGTAAACATGTCCGCATTCTGTTATATGTGGAGGAGTGACTGGTCTTGTGAGCTGAGCCATGACTGGTGCTCTCTAAACATGTCCGCATTCTGTTATATGTGGAGGAGTGACTGGTCTTGTGAGCTGGGCTATGACTGGTGCTCTCTAAACATGTCCGCATTCTGTTATATGTGGAGAAGTGACTGGTCTTGTGAGCTGGGCTATGACTGGTGCTCTGTAAACATGTCTGCATTCTGTTATATGTGGAGGAGTGACTGGTCTTGTGGGCTGGGCTATGACTGGTGCTCTCTAAACATGTCTGCATTCTGTTATATGTGGAGGAGTGACTGGTCTTGTGAGCTGGGCTATGACTGGTGCTCTGTAAACATGTCCGCATTCTGTTATATGTGGAGAAGTGACTGGTCTTGTGAGCTGGGCTATGACTGGTGATCTCTAAACATGTCCGCATTCTGTTATATGTGGAGCAGTGACTGGTCTTGTGAGCTGGGCTATGACTGGTGCTCTGTAAACATGTCCGCATTCTGTTATATGTGGAGCAGTGACTGGTCTTGTGGGCTGGGCTATGACTGGTGCTCTGTAAACATGTCCACATTCTGTTATATGTGGAAGAGTGACTGGTCTTGTGAGCTGGGCTATGACTGGTGCTCTCTAAACATGTCCACATTCTGTTATATGTGGAGGAGTGACTGGTCTTGTGAGCTGGGCTATGACTGGTGCTCTCTAAACATGTCCGCATTCTGTTATATGTGGAGGAGTGACTGGTCTTGTGAGCTGGGCTATGACTGGTGCTCTCTAAACATGTCCACATTCTGTTATATGTGGAGGAGTGACTGGTCTTGTGAGCTGGGCTATGACTGGTGCTCTCTAAACATGTCCGCATTCTGTTATATGTGGAGGAGTGACTGGTCTTGTGAGCTGGGCTATGACTGGTGCTCTCTAAACATGTCTGCATTCTGTTATATGTGGAGGAGTGACTGGTCTTGTGAGCTGGGCTATGACTGGTGCTCTCTAAACATGTCCGCATTCTGTTATATGTGGAAGAGTGACTGGTCTTGTGAGCTGGGCTATGACTGGTGCTCTCTAAACATGTCCGCATTCTGTTATATGTGGAAGAGTGACTGGTCTTGTGAGCTGGGCTATGACTGGTGCTCTCTAAACATGTCCGCATTCTGTTATATGTGGAGAAGTGACTGGTCTTGTGAGCTGGGCTATGACTGGTGCTCTCTAAACATGTCCGCATTCTGTTATATGTGGAGGAGTGACTGGTCTTGTGAGCTGGGCTATGACTGGTGCTCTGTAAACATGTCCACATTCTGTTATATGTGGAGGAGTGACTGGTCTTGTGAGCTGGGCTATGACTGGTGCTCTCTAAACATGTCCGCATTCTGTTATATGTGGAGAAGTGACTGGTCTTGTGAGCTGGGCTATGACTGGTGCTCTCTAAACATGTCCGCATTCTGTTATATGTGGAGGAGTGACTGGTCTTGTGAGCTGGGCTATGACTGGTGCTCTCTAAACATGTCCACATTCTGTTATATGTGGAGGAGTGACTGGTCTTGTGAGCTGGGCTATGACTGGTGCTCTCTAAACATGTCTGCATTCTGTTATATGTGGAGGAGTGACTGGTCTTGTGAGCTGGGCTATGACTGGTGCTCTCTAAACATGTCTGCATTCTGTTATATGTGGAGGAGTGACTGGTCTTGTGAGCTGGGCTATGACTGGTGCTCTCTAAACATGTCTGCATTCTGTTATATGTGGAGGAGTGACTGGTCTTGTGAGCTGGGCTATGACTGGTGCTCTCTAAACATGTCCGCATTCTGTTATATGTGGAAGAGTGACTGGTCTTGTGAGCTGGGCTATGACTGGTGCTCTCTAAACATGTCCGCATTCTGTTATATGTGGAGAAGTGACTGGTCTTGTGAGCTGGGCTATGACTGGTGCTCTCTAAACATGTCCGCATTCTGTTATATGTGGAGAAGTGACTGGTCTTGTGAGCTGGGCTATGACTGGTGCTCTCTAAACATGTCTGCATTCTGTTATATGTGGAGGAGTGACTGGTCTTGTGAGCTGGGCTATGACTGGTGCTCTCTAAACATGTCCGCATTCTGTTATATGTGGAGAAGTGACTGGTCTTGTGAGCTGGGCTATGACTGGTGCTCTCTAAACATGTCCGCATTCTGTTATATGTGGAGGAGTGACTGGTCTTGTGAGCTGGGCTATGACTGGTGCTCTCTAAACATGTCCGCATTCTGTTATATGTGGAGAAGTGACTGGTCTTGTGAGCTGGGCTATGACTGGTGCTCTCTAAACATGTCTGCATTCTGTTATATGTGGAGGAGTGACTGGTCTTGTGAGCTGGGCTATGCCTGGTGCTCTCTAAACATGTCTGCATTCTGTTATATGTGGAGGAGTGACTGGTCTTGTGAGCTGGGCTATGACTGGTGCTCTCTAAACATGTCCGCATTCTGTTATATGTGGAAGAGTGACTGGTCTTGTGAGCTGGGCTATGACTGGTGCTCTCTAAACATGTCCGCATTCTGTTATATGTGGAGAAGTGACTGGTCTTGTGAGCTGGGCTATGACTGGTGCTCTCTAAACATGTCCGCATTCTGTTATATGTGGAGGAGTGACTGGTCTTGTGAGCTGGGCTATGACAGGTGCTCTCTAAACATGTCCACATTCTGTTATATGTGGAGGAGTGACTGGTCTTGTGAGCTGGGCTATGACTGGTGCTCTCTAAACATGTCTGCATTCTGTTATATGTGGAGGAGTGACTGGTCTTGTGAGCTGGGCTATGACTGGTGCTCTCTAAACATGTCTGCATTCTGTTATATGTGGAGGAGTGACTGGTCTTGTGAGCTGGGCTATGACTGGTGCTCTCTAAACATGTCCACATTCTGTTATATGTGGAGGAGTGACTGGTCTTGTGAGCTGGGCTATGACTGGTGCTCTCTAAACATGTCTGCATTCTGTTATATGTGGAGGAGTGACTGGTCTTGTGAGCTGGGCTATGACTGGTGCTCTCTAAACATGTCTGCATTCTGTTATATGTGGAGGAGTGACTGGTCTTGTGAGCTGGGCTATGACTGGTGCTCTCTAAACATGTCCGCATTCTGTTATATGTGGAAGAGTGACTGGTCTTGTGAGCTGGGCTATGACTGGTGCTCTCTAAACATGTCCGCATTCTGTTATATGTGGAAGAGTGACTGGTCTTGTGAGCTGGGCTATGACTGGTGCTCTCTAAACATGTCCGCATTCTGTTATATGTGGAGAAGTGACTGGTCTTGTGAGCTGGGCTATGACTGGTGCTCTCTAAACATGTCCGCATTCTGTTATATGTGGAGGAGTGACTGGTCTTGTGAGCTGGGCTATGACTGGTGCTCTGTAAACATGTCCACATTCTGTTATTTGTGGAGGAGTGACTGGTCTTGTGAGCTGGGCTATGACTGGTGCTCTCTAAACATGTCCGCATTCTGTTATATGTGGAGAAGTGACTGGTCTTGTGAGCTGGGCTATGACTGGTGCTCTCTAAACATGTCCGCATTCTGTTATATGTGGAGGAGTGACTGGTCTTGTGAGCTGGGCTATGACTGGTGCTCTCTAAACATGTCCACATTCTGTTATATGTGGAGGAGTGACTGGTCTTGTGAGCTGGGCTATGACTGGTGCTCTCTAAACATGTCTGCATTCTGTTATATGTGGAGGAGTGACTGGTCTTGTGAGCTGGGCTATGACTGGTGCTCTCTAAACATGTCCGCATTCTGTTATATGTGGAGAAGTGACTGGTCTTGTGAGCTGGGCTATGACTGGTGCTCTGTAAACATGTCTGCATTCTGTTATATGTGGAGAAGTGACTGGTCTTGTGAGCTGGGCTATGACTGGTGATCTCTAAACATGTCCGCATTCTGTTATATGTGGAGGAGTGACTGGTCTTGTGAGCTGGGCTATGACTGGTGATCTCTAAACATGTCCGCATTCTGTTATATGTGGAGAAGTGACTGGTCTTGTGAGCAGGGCTATGACTGGTGCTCTCTAAACATGTCTGCATTCTGTTATATGTGGAGCAGTGACTGGTCTTGTGGGCTGGGCTATGACTGGTGCTCTCTAAACATGTCCGCATTCTGTTATATGTGGAGCAGTGACTGGTCTTGTGAGCAGGGCTATGACTGGTGCTCTCTAAACATGTCCGCATTCTGTTATATGTGGAGCAGTGACTGGTCTTGTGGGCTGGGCTATGACTGGTGCTCTCTAAACATGTCCGCATTCTGTTATATGTGGAGGAGTGACTGGTCTTGTGGGCTGGGCTATGACTGGTGCTCTCTAAACATGTCCGCATTCTGTTATATGTGGAAGAGTGACTGGTCTTGTGAGCTGGGCTATGACTGGTGCTCTCTAAACATGTCCGCATTCTGTTATATGTGGAGAAGTGACTGGTCTTGTGAGCTGGGCTATGACTGGTGCTCTCTAAACATGTCCGCATTCTGTTATATGTGGAGGAGTGACTGGTCTTGTGAGCTGGGCTATGACTGGTGCTCTCTAAACATGTCCACATTCTGTTATATGTGGAGGAGTGACTGGTCTTGTGAGCTGGGCTATGACTGGTGCTCTCTAAACATGTCCGCATTCTGTTATATGTGGAGAAGTGACTGGTCTTGTGAGCTGGGCTATGACTGGTGCTCTCTAAACATGTCCGCATTCTGTTATATGTGGAGGAGTGACTGGTCTTGTGAGCTGGGCTATGACTGGTGCTCTCTAAACATGTCCACATTCTGTTATATGTGGAGGAGTGACTGGTCTTGTGAGCTGGGCTATGACTGGTGCTCTCTAAACATGTCCACATTCTGTTATATGTGGAGGAGTGACTGGTCTTGTGGGCTGGGCTATGACTGGTGCTCTCTAAACATGTCCGTGTTCTGTTATATGTGGAGGAGTGACTGGTCTTGTGGGCTGGGCTATGACTGGTGCTCTCTAAACATGTCCACATTCTGTTATATGTGGAGAAGTGACTGGTCTTGTGAGCTGGGCTATGACTGGTGCTCTCTAAACATGTCCGCATTCTGTTATATGTGGAGGAGTGACTGGTCTTGTGAGCTGGGCTATGACTGGTGCTCTCTAAACATGTCCACATTCTGTTATATGTGGAGAAGTGACTGGTCTTGTGAGCTGGGCTATGACTGGTGCTCTCTAAACATGTCCGCATTCTGTTATATGTGGAGGAGTGACTGGTCTTGTGAGCTGGGCTATGACTGGTGCTCTCTAAACATGTCCACATTCTGTTATATGTGGAGGAGTGACTGGTCTTGTGAGCTGGGCTATGACTGGTGCTCTGTAAACATGTCCGCATTCTGTTATATGTGGAGGAGTGACTGGTCTTGTGAGCTGAGCCATGACTGGTGCTCTCTAAACATGTCCGTGTTCTGTTATATGTGGAGCAGTGACTGGTCTTGTGGGCTGGGCTATGACTGGTTCTCTCTAAACATGTCTGCATTCTGTTATATGTGGAGGAGTGACTGGTCTTGTGAGCTGGGCTATGACTGGTGCTCTCTAAACATGTCCGCATTCTGTTATATGTGGAGAAGTGACTGGTCTTGTGAGCTGGGCTATGACTGGTGCTCTCTAAACATGTCTGCATTCTGTTATATGTGGAGGAGTGACTGGTCTTGTGAGCTGGGCTATGACTGGTGCTCTGTAAACATGTCCGCATTCTGTTATATGTGGAGCAGTGACTGGTCTTGTGGGCTGGGCCATGACTGGTGCTCTGTAAACATGTCCGCATTCTGTTATATGTGGAGAAGTGACTGGTCTTGTGAGCTGGGCTATGACTGGTGATCTCTAAACATGTCCGCATTCTGTTATATGTGGAGAAGTGACTAGTCTTGTGAGCTGGGCTATGACTGGTGCTCTCTAAACATGTCTGCATTCTGTTATATGTGGAGGAGTGACTGGTCTTGTGGGCTGGGCTATGACTGGTGCTCTCTAAACATGTCCGCATTCTGTTATATGTGGAGAAGTGACTGGTCTTGTGAGCTGGGCTATGACTGGTGCTCTGTAAACATGTCCGCATTCTGTTATATGTGGAGGAGTGACTGGTCTTGTGGGCTGGGCTATGACTGGTGCTCTCTAAACATTTCCGCATTCTGTTATATGTGGAGGAGTGACTGGTCTTGTGAGCAGGGCTATGACTGGTGCTCTCTAAACATGTCCACATTCTGTTATATGTGGAGCAGTGACTGGTCTTGTGAGCTGGGCTATGACTGGTGCTCTCTAACCATGTCTGCATTCTGTTATATGTGGAGCAGTGACTGGTCTTGTGGGCTGGGCTATGACTGGTGCTCTCTAAACATGTCCGCATTCTGTTATATGTGGAGAAGTGACTGGTCTTGTGAGCTGGGCTATGACTGGTGCTCTCTAAACATGTCCGCATTCTGTTATATGTGGAGAAGTGACTGGTCTTGTGAGCTGGGCTATGACTGGTGCTCTCTAAACATGTCTGCATTCTGTTATATGTGGAGGAGTGACTGGTCTTGTGAGCTGGGCTATGACTGGTGCTCTCTAAACATGTCCGCATTCTGTTATATGTGGAGAAGTGACTGGTCTTGTGAGCTGGGCTATGACTGGTGCTCTGTAAACATGTCCGCATTCTGTTATATGTGGAGGAGTGACTGGTCTTGTGGGCTGGGCTATGACTGGTGCTCTCTAAACATTTCCGCATTCTGTTATATGTGGAGGAGTGACTGGTCTTGTGAGCAGGGCTATGACTGGTGCTCTCTAAACATGTCCACATTCTGTTATATGTGGAGCAGTGACTGGTCTTGTGAGCTGGGCTATGACTGGTGCTCTCTAACCATGTCTGCATTCTGTTATATGTGGAGCAGTGACTGGTCTTGTGAGCTGGGCTATGACTGGTGCTCTCTAAACATGTCTGCATTCTGTTATATGTGGAGCAGTGACTGGTCTTGTGAGCTGGGCTATGACTGGTGCTCTCTAAACATGTCTGCATTCTGTTATATGTGGAGCAGTGACTGGTCTTGTGGGCTGGGCTATGACTGGTGCTCTCTAAACATGTCTGCATTCTGTTATATGTGGAGCAGTGACTGGTCTTGTGGGCTGGGCTATGACTGGTGCTCTCTAAACATGTCTGCATTCTGTTATATGTGGAGCAGTGACTGGTCTTGTGGGCTGGGCTATGACTGGTGCTCTCTAAACATGTCCGCATTCTGTTATATGTGGAGGAGTGACTGGTCTTGTGGGCTGGGCCATGACTGGTGCTCTGTAAACATTTCCGCATTCTGTTATATGTGGAGGAGTGACTGGTCTTGTGAGCAGGGCTATGACTGGTGCTCTATAAACATGTCCGCATTCTGTTATATGTGGAGGAGTGACTGGTCTTGTGGGCTGGGCTATGACTGGTGCTCTCTAAACATGTCCACATTCTGTTATATGTGGAGGAGTGACTGGTCTTGTGAGCTGGGCTATAACTGGTGCTCTCTAAACATGTCTGCATTCTGTTATATGTGGAGGAGTGACTGGTCTTGTGAGCTGGGCTATGACTGGTGCTCTCTAAACATGTCTGCATTCTGTTATATGTGGAGGAGTGACTGGTCTTGTGAGCTGGGCTATGACTGGTGCTCTCTAAACATGTCCGCATTCTGTTATATGTGGAGAAGTGACTGGTCTTGTGAGCTGGGCTATGACAGGTGCTCTCTAAACATGTCCGCATTCTGTTATATGTGGAGGAGTGACTGGTCTTGTGAGCTGGGCTATGACTGGTGCTCTGTAAACATGTCCGCATTCTGTTATATGTGGAGGAGTGACTGGTCTTGTGGGCTGGGCTATGACTGGTGCTCTCTAAACATGTCCGCATTCTGTTATATGTGGAGGAGTGACTGGTCTTGTGAGCAGGGCTATGACTGGTGCTCTCTAAACATGTCCGCATTCTGTTATATGTGGAGAAGTGACTGGTCTTGTGAGCTGGGCTATGACTGGTGCTCTGTAAACATGTCCGCATTCTGTTATATGTGGAGAAGTGACTGGTCTTGTGAGCTGGGCCATGACTGGTGCTCTCTAAACATGTCCGTGTTCTGTTATATGTGGAGGAGTGACTGGTCTTGTGAGCTGGGCTGTGACTGGTGCTCTCTAAACATGTCCGCATTCTGTTATATGTGGAGGAGTGACTGGTCTTGTGGGCTGGGCTATGACTGGTGCTCTGTAAACATGTCCGCATTCTGTTATATGTGGAGAAGTGACTGGTCTTGTGGGCTGGGCTATGACTGGTGCTCTCTAAACATGTCCACATTCTGTTATATGTGGAGGAGTGACTGGCCTTGTGGGCTGGGCTATGACTGGTGCTCTCTAAACATGTCCGTGTTCTGTTATATGTGGAGCAGTGACTGGTCTTGTGAGCTGGGCTATGACTGGTGCTCTCTAAACATGTCCACATTCTGTTATATGTGGAGGAGTGACTGGTCTTGTGAGCTGGGCTATGACTGGTGCTCTGTAAACATGTCCGCATTCTGTTATATGTGGAGAAGTGACTGGTCTTGTGGGCTGGGCTATGACTGGTGCTCTCTAAACATGTCCACATTCTGTTATATGTGGAGGAGTGACTGGTCTTGTGAGCTGGGCTATGACTGGTGCTCTCTAAACATGTCCGCATTCTGTTATATGTGGAGGAGTGACTGGTCTTGTGAGCTGGGCTATGACTGGTTCTCTCTAAACATGTCCGCATTCTGTTATATGTGGAGCAGTGACTGGTCTTGTGAGCTGGGCTATGACTGCTGCTCTGTAAACATGTCCGTGTTCTGTTATATGTGGAGGAGTGACTGGTCTTGTGAGCTGGGCTATGACTGGTGCTCTCTAAACATGTCCGCATTCTGTTATATGTGGAGGAGTGACTGGTCTTGTGAGCAGGGCTATGACTGGTGCTCTGTAAACATGTCCGCATTCTGTTATATGTGGAGAAGTGACTGGTCTTGTGAGCTGGGCTATGACTGGTGCTCTCTAAACATGTCCGTGTTCTGTTATATGTGGAGGAGTGACTGGTCTTGTGAGCTGGGCTATGACTGGTGCTCTGTAAACATGTCCGCATTCTGTTATATGTGGAGAAGTGACTGGTCTTGTGGGCTGGGCTATGACTGGTGCTCTCTAAACATGTCCGTGTTCTGTTATATGTGGAGGAGTGACTGGTCTTGTGGGCTGGGCTATGACTGGTGCTCTCTAAACATGTCCACATTCTGTTATATGTGGAGGAGTGACTGGTCTTGTGGGCTGGGCTATGACTGGTGCTCTGTAAACATGTCCGCATTCTGTTATATGTGGAGAAGTGACTGGTCTTGTGGGCTGGGCTATGACTGGTGCTCTGTAAACATGTCCGCATTCTGTTATATGTGGAGAAGTGACTGGTCTTGTGGGCTGGGCTATGACTGGTGCTCTCTAAACATGTCCGCATTCTGTTATATGTGGAGAAGTGACTGGTCTTGTGGGCTGGGCTATGACTGGTGCTCTCTAAACATGTCCGCATTCTGTTATATGTGGAGAAGTGACTGGTCTTGTGGGCTGGGCTATGACTGGTGCTCTGTAAACATGTCCGCATTCTGTTATATGTGGAGAAGTGACTGGTCTTGTGAGCTGGGCTATGACTGGTGCTCTCTAAACATGTCCACATTCTGTTATATGTGGAGGAGTGACTGGTCTTGTGAGCTGGGCTATGACTGGTTCTCTCTAAACATGTCCGTGTTCTGTTATATGTGGAGGAGTGACTGGTCTTGTGAGCTGGGCTATGACTGGTGCTCTCTAAACATGTCCACATTCTGTTATATGTGGAGAAGTGACTGGTCTTGTGGGCTGGGCTATGACTGGTGCTCTGTAAACATGTCCGCATTCTGTTATATGTGGAGAAGTGACTGGTCTTGTGAGCTGGGCTATGACTGGTGCTCTCTAAACATGTCCACATTCTGTTATATGTGGAGAAGAGACTGGTCTTGTGAGCTGGGCTATGACTGGTTCTCTCTAAACATGTCCGTGTTCTGTTATATGTGGAGGAGTGACTGGTCTTGTGAGCTGGGCTATGACTGGTGCTCTGTAAACATGTCCACATTCTGTTATATGTGGAGGAGTGACTGGTCTTGTGAGCTTAGCTATGACTGGTGCTCTCTAAACATGTCTGCATTCTGTTATATGTGGAGGAGTGACTGGTCTTGTGAGCTGGGCTATGACTGGTGCTCTCTAAACATGTCCACATTCTGTTATATGTGGAGGAGTGACTGGTCTTGTGAGCTGGGCTATGACTGGTGCTCTGTAAACATGTCCGCATTCTGTTATATGTGGAGAAGTGACTGGTCTTGTGGGCTGGGCTATGACTGGTGCTCTCTAAACATGTCCACATTCTGTTATATGTGGAGGAGTGACTGGTCTTGTGGGCTGGGCTATGACTGGTGCTCTGTAAACATGTCCACATTCTGTTATATGTGGAGCAGTGACTGGTCTTGTGAGCTGAGCCATGACTGGTGCTCTGTAAACATGTCCGCATTCTGTTATATGTGGAGGAGTGACTGGTCTTGTGAGCAGGGCTATGACTGGTGCTCTCTAAACATGTCCGCATTCTGTTATATGTGGAGAAGTGACTGGTCTTGTGAGCTGGGCTATGACTGGTGCTCTCTAAACATGTCCGCATTCTGTTATATGTGGAGGAGTGACTGGTCTTGTGGGCTGGGCTATGACTGGTGCTCTGTAAACATGTCCGCATTCTGTTATATGTGGAGGAGTGACTGGTCTTGTGAGCTGGGCTATGACTGGTGCTCTCTAAACATGTCTGCATTCTGTTATATGTGGAGGAGTGACTGGTCTTGTGAGCTGGGCTATGACTGGTGCTCTCTAAACATGTCCACATTCTGTTATATGTGGAGAAGTGACTGGTCTTGTGAGCTGGGCTATGACTGGTGCTCTCTAAACATGTCCACATTCTGTTATATGTGGAGGAGTGACTGGTCTTGTGAGCTGGGCTATGACTGGTGCTCTGTAAACATGTCTGCATTCTGTTATATCTGGAGGAGTGACTGGTCTTGTGAGCTGGGCTATGACTGGTGCTCTCTAAACATGTCCACATTCTGTTATATGTGGAGGAGTGACTGGTCTTGTGAGCTGGGCTATGACTGCTGCTCTCTAAACATGTCCGCATTCTGTTATATGTGGAGGAGTGACTGGTCTTGTGAGCTGGGCTATAACTGGTGCTCTCTAAACATGTCTGCATTCTGTTATATGTGGAGGAGTGACTGGTCTTGTGAGCTGGGCTATGACTGGTGCTCTCTAAACATGTCTGCATTCTGTTATATGTGGAGGAGTGACTGGTCTTGTGAGTAGTGTTGGGCGAACATCTAGATGTTCGGGTTCGGGCCGAACAGGCCGAACATGGCCGCGATGTTCGGGTGTTCGACCCGAACTCCGAACATAATGGAAGTCAATGGGGACCCGAACTTTTGTGCTTTGTAAAGCCTCCTTATATGCTACATACCCCAAATTTACAGGGTATGTGCACCTTGGGAGTGGGTACAAGAGGAAAAAAAAATTTAGCAAAAAGAGCTTATAGTTTTTGAGAAAATCGATTTTAAAGTTTCAAAGGGAAAACTGTCTTTTAAATGCGGGAAATGTCTGTTTTCTTTGCACAGGTAACATGCTTTTTGTCGGCATGCAGTCATAAATGTAATACATATAAGAGGTTCCAGGAAAAGGGACCGGTAATGCTAACCCAGCAGCAGCACACGTGATGGAACAGGAGGAGGGTGGCGCAGGAGGAGAAGGCCACGCTTTGAGACACAACAACCCAGGCCTTGCATGAGGACAAGAAGCGTGCGGATAGCATGCTTTGTACCACCATGCAGTCATAAATGTAATAAAGATAAGTGGTTCAATAAACAGGGACCACGCGGCAACGCTAACCCAGCAGCAGCACACGTGATGGAACAGGAGGAGGCGCAGGAGGAGAAGGCCACGCTTTGTGAGACACAACAACCCAGGCCTTGCATGAGGACAAAAAGCGTGCGGATAGCATGCTTTGTACCGCCATGTAGTCATAAATGTAATAAAGATAAGAGGTTCAATAAACAGGGACCACGCGGCAACGCTAACCCAGCAGCAGCAGCAGCAGCAGCACACGTGATGGAACAGGAGGAGGCGCAGGAGGAGAAGGCCACGCTTTGTGAGACACAACAACCCAGGCCTTGCATGAGGACAAAAAGCGTGCGGATAGCATGCTTTGTACCGCCATGTAGTCATAAATGTAATAAAGATAAGAGGTTCAATAAACAGGGACCACGCGGCAACGGTAACCCAGCAGCAGCAGCAGCAGCACACGTGATGGAACAGGAGGAGGCGCAGGAGGAGAAGGCCACGCTTTGTGAGACACAACAACCCAGGCCTTGCATGAGGACAAAAAGCGTGCGGATAGCATGCTTTGTACCGCCATGTAGTCATAAATGTAATAAAGATAAGAGGTTCAATAAACAGGGACCACGCGGCAACGGTAACCCAGCAGCAGCAGCAGCACACGTGATGGAACAGGAGGAGGCGCAGGAGGAGAAGGCCACGCTTTGTGAGACACAACAACCCAGGCCTTGCATGAGGACAAAAAGCGTGCGGATATAGCAGCAATGCTTTTTGCCGCCATGCAGTCATAAATGTAATACAGATGAGAGGTTCAATAAACAGGGACCGGAAACGCTAAACCATCCCAGATGTTCATCGGTCATGTTACTTGGTTGGGGTCCAGGAGTGTTGCGTAGTCGTTTCCAATCCAGGATTGATTCATTTTAATTTGAGTCAGACGGTCTGCATTTTCTGTGGAGAGGCGGATACGCCGATCTGTGATGATGCCTCCGGCAGCACTGAAACAGCGTTCCGACATAACGCTGGCTGCCGGGCAAGCCAGCACCTCTATTGCGTACATTGCCAGTTC
The DNA here is from genome assembly GCF_040937935.1 of Hyperolius riggenbachi. NCBI lineage: Eukaryota > Metazoa > Chordata > Amphibia > Anura > Hyperoliidae > Hyperolius > Hyperolius riggenbachi. The sequence continues at coordinate 5,946,199 of NC_090647.1, forward strand.
GTGCCAGGTGTCTAGCTTCATGCCCGGTTTCAGGTCCAGCGGTGCCAGCCACAAATCCGTCTGTTCCTTTATTCCCCTCCAAATTTCCTCCCCTGTGTGCTGCTTATCCCCAAGGCAGATCAGCTTCAGCAACGCTTGCTGACGCATGCCAACAGCTGTGCTGCACTGCTTCCACGATCCTACTGCTGCTGGTGCTGGGTTAGCATTTCCGGATGAGGTACAGCTTTGAGATGCGTTGGAGGAGAAGGAGTCAGAGAGGTAGGTGCTGCTGTTGTTATCCAGCTGTTTGCGGCGTGGGCAACACCCGCGCCGTAGCAGGTGAGGAATCGCTGCCAGGCTCCACAAGGTTCACCCAGTGCGCGGTAAGGGAGATGTATCGACCCTGGCCGAACGCACTCGTCCAGGTGTCAGTGGTGAGGTGAACCTTGCAGGCAACGGCATTCTTCAAGCTTCGGGTTATTTAGCTGACCACGTGCTCATGCAACTCAGGCACTGCAGAGCGCGCAAAGTGGTAGCGGCTGGGAACCACGTAACGTGGGATGGCCACTGACATCATGCCCTTGAAGCTGTTTGTCTCCACCACTCGATATGGCAGCATTTCGCAGGCCAGAAGCTTGGCTATGCTGGCTGGCTGTTACTGCCACGGCCCGGGGGTCATTTGCTGGCAATTTCCTCTTGTGCTCAAACATCTCAGAAACAGACAACTCAACCGTAGCGCTGCACACCGAAGGGCTGTTGGTTGTTGTGTTTGATGAACACTGGGAGACCTCAAGAGCACTAGTCCGGAAAGTGACAGTGTCAGCATCGTCTGATGTTTGTGAATGTTGTGAACCACGCAATGGCTGGGCTACTGCTGCTGCTGAGGCGGGTCTGGTGGTGAGTCTGGTGAACCCAAGGGAGGCAGTGTTGCTGGTGGTACCCTGTCCTGCCGCGTTTGCCCACAGAGTGGGATGTTTGGATAGAATGTGGCGGCTCATGCTGGTGGTGGAGAGGTTGTTAATACTTTTCCCCCTGCTCAGGCGGGTCTTGCACACCTTGCAAATCGCCATGGTAACATCCTCAGTGCAGTCTTCAAAGAAAGCCCAGACTTTAACTGGCTGAGGACTCGGACCTCGTGCGTGATGTGCTGGTGCTGCTTAACCCACTGCTGGACGCTTGAGAGGTCATCCAAGTAATTATCTGGTCCTGTTCTTTTGGATCTGTGAGGGTTGTTGTCCTGGACAACATGGGCAGTATTGAGTGGGTTTTCTTGGGTGCTCCCCTGTGGCCTGTACGTGAACCGTCAGGGGAAACACCTCTTCCCTTGCCCCTCCCTCTTTCACCGGATTTCTTCCTCATTTCACTTATCCTTAAAGTACACGCTGACTGGCAGCAGTACAGTGGCAGTACAGAAATGCTATACAGTGGTGGGTGAGCGGTGTACCACTATTGTCAGCAGTGACACAGAGCACAATGCTATACAGTGGCGGGTGAGCGGTGTACTACTGTTCCCAGCAGACACAGAGTGGAAGTAAACACAATGCTATATAGTGTGGCTGAGCCGTGTACACAGAGTGGCATTAAACACAATGCTATATAGTCTGCTATATAGTCACCCCGAACAGGGTGATGTTCTGCAGAACCCGAACAGTGGCAAACACTGTTCGCCCAACACTACTGGGAGGGAACGCAGATTTTAGTACCTAAACACACGATACAACATGTTTTCCGGGGTCGGACTCTGAGGCACATACAGATGGTCCCGATCATCATCCTCATCATACAACTCTTCTCCTGAGTCTGACCCACCCACCACCTCTGCCACCCCAACATCCCCAGACACAGACCCCTCATCGTCCTCAACATTAACTTGGGATGCTGGCCTGAGCCAGACCTCCTCCTCCACATCAGGCCCCATCATCTCCTCAATGGCAGCCCTCATTAATCGCTCTGGCGACGGACTGATGGACACAACGTTCTCCTCCGGGGAGGGCTGCTGCTGACCACTGGCTGCTGGGGTGGATGTTATAGCTTGCGTGGGGCGTTGGCTGTTGCTGTTGTTGGGAGTGCTGCTCACAGCGGAGGTCTCTGGGGAACTCATGTTGAGCTCATATAGTGGTTGACGGTGAGTGGAGTATTACTGATCCCAGCAATATACACACTGACTGGCAGAGTACGCAATGCTATATAGTGTGGCTGAGCGGTGTACACAGAGTGGCAGTAAACACAATGCTATATAGTCTGGCTGAGCGAGCGGTGTACTACTGTTCCCAGCAGAATCAGAGTGGCAGTAAACAATGGTATATAGTCTGGCTGAGCGGTGTACATAGAGTGTCAGTAAACAATGGTATATAGTCTGGCTGAGCGAGCGGTGTACTACTGTTCCCAGCAGAATCAGAGTGGCAGTAAACAATGGTATATAGTCTGGCTGAGCGGTGTACATAGAGTGTCAGTAAACAATGGTATATAGTCTGGCTGAGCGAGCGGTGTACTACTGTTCCCAGCAGAATCAGAGTGGCAGTAAACAATGGTATATAGTCTGGCTGAGCGGTGTACATAGAGTGTCAGTAAACAATGGTATATAGTCTGGCTGAGCGAGCGGTGTACTACTGTTCCCAGCAGAATCAGAGTGGCAGTAAACAATGGTATATAGTCTGGCTGAGCGGTGTACACAGAGTGTCAGTAAACAATGGTATATAGTCTGGCTGAGCGGTGTACACACAATGCTATATAGTCTGCTATATAGTGTCAGTAAACAATGGTATATAGTCTGGCTGAGCGAGCGGTGTACTACTGTTCCCAGCAGAATCAGAGTGGCAGTAAACAATGGTATATAGTCTGGCTGAGCGGTGTACACAGAGTGTCAGTAAACAATGGTATATAGTGTGGCTGAGTGGTGTACACAGAGTGTCAGTAAACAATGGTATATAGTCTGGCTGAGCGGTGTACACAGAGTGTCAGTAAACAATGGTATATAGTCTGGCTGAGCGAGCGGTGTACTACTGTTCCCAGCAGAATCAGAGTGGCAGTAAACAATGGTATATAGTCTGGCTGAGCGGTGTACACAGAGTGTCAGTAAACAATGGTATATAGTGTGGCTGAGTGGTGTACACAGAGTGTCAGTAAACAATGGTATATAGTCTGGCTGAGCGGTGTACACAGAGTGGCAGTAAACACAATGCTATATACTCTGGCTGAGCGAGCGGTGTACTACTGTTCCCAGCAGACACAGAACAGTAAACAGAATGCTATATAGTGTGGCTGAGCGAGCGGTGTACCACTATTCCCAGCAGACACAGAACAGTGAACAGAATGCTATATAGTGTGGCTGAGCGAGCGGTGTACCACTATTCCCAGCAGACACAGAACAGTAAACAGAATGCTATATAGTGTGGCTGAGCGAGCGGTGTACCACTATTCCAAGCAGACACAGAACAGTGAACAGAATGCTATATAGTGTGGCTGAGCGAGCGGTGTACCACTATTCCCAGCAGACACAGAGTGGCAGTAAACAGAATGCTATATAGTGTGGCTGAGCGAGGTACACAGAGTGGCAGTAAACAGAATGCTATATAGTGTGGCTGAGCGAGCGGTGTACCACTATTCCCAGCAGACACAGAACAGTGAACAGAATGCTATATAGTGTGGCTGAGCGAGCGGTGTACCACTATTCCCAGCAGACACAGAACAGTGAACAGAATGCTATATAGTGTGGATGAGCGAGCGGTGTACCACTATTCCCAGCAGACACAGAACAGTAAACAGAATGCTATATAGTGTGGCTGAGCGAGCGGTGTACCACTATTCCCAGCAGACACAGAACAGTGAACAGAATGCTATATAGTGTGGCTGAGCGAGCGGTGTACCACTATTCCCAGCAGACACAGAACAGTGAACAGAATGCTATATAGTGTGGCTGAGCGAGCGGTGTACTACTGTTCCCAGCAGACACAGAACAGTACACAGAATGCTATATAGTGTGGCTGAACGAGCGGTGTACTACTGTTCCCAGCAGACACAGAACAGTACACAGAATGCTATATAGTGTGGCTGAACGAGCGGTGTACCACTATTCCAAGCAGACACAGAACAGTGAACAGAATGCTATATAGTGTGGCTGAGCGAGCGGTGTACCACTATTCCCAGCAGACACAGAGTGGCAGTAAACAGAATGCTATATAGTGTGGCTGAGCGAGGTACACAGAGTGGCAGTAAACAGAATGCTATATAGTGTGGCTGTGCAAGCGGTGTACTACTATTCCCAGCAGACACAGAGTGGCAGTAAACAGAATGCTATATAGTGTGGCTGAGCGAGGTACACAGAGTGGCAGTAAACAGAATGCTGAGCGAGCGGTGTACTACTATTCCCAGCAGCGACACACAATGACTGGGGGGGACCCTGGCTAGCGTGGCTGGAGCGCGAACTACCCTGCCTGCCTACCCAAAGCTAAACCCACAGACAAATGGCGGAGATATGACGTGGTTCGGGTATTTATTTACCCGAACCACGTGACAGTTCGGCCAATCAGAGCGCGTTCGGGTCCGAACCACGTGACCCGTTCGGCCAATCACAGCGCTAGCCGAACGTTCGGGGAACGTTCGGCCATGCGCTCTTAGTTCGGCCATATGGCCGAACGGTTTGGCCGAGCACCGTCAGGTGTTCGGCCGAACTCGAACATCACCCGAACAGGGTGATGTTCTGCAGAACCCGAACAGTGGCGAACACTGTTCGCCCAACACTACTTGTGAGCTGGGCTATGACTGGTGCTCTCTAAACATGTCCGCATTCTGTTATATGTGGAGAAGTGACTGGTCTTGTGAGCTGGGCTATGACAGGTGCTCTCTAAACATGTCCGCATTCTGTTATATGTGGAGGAGTGACTGGTCTTGTGAGCTGGGCTATGACTGGTGCTCTGTAAACATGTCCGCATTCTGTTATATGTGGAGGAGTGACTGGTCTTGTGGGCTGGGCTATGACTGGTGCTCTCTAAACATGTCCGCATTCTGTTATATGTGGAGGAGTGACTGGTCTTGTGAGCAGGGCTATGACTGGTGCTCTCTAAACATGTCCGCATTCTGTTATATGTGGAGAAGTGACTGGTCTTGTGAGCTGGGCTATGACTGGTGCTCTGTAAACATGTCCGCATTCTGTTATATGTGGAGAAGTGACTGGTCTTGTGAGCTGGGCTATGACTGGTGCTCTCTAAACATGTCCGTGTTCTGTTATATGTGGAGGAGTGACTGGTCTTGTGAGCTGGGCTGTGACTGGTGCTCTCTAAACATGTCCGCATTCTGTTATATGTGGAGGAGTGACTGGTCTTGTGGGCTGGGCTATGACTGGTGCTCTGTAAACATGTCCGCATTTTGTTATATGTGGAGAAGTGACTGGTCTTGTGGGCTGGGCTATGACTGGTGCTCTCTAAACATGTCCACATTCTGTTATATGTGGAGGAGTGACTGGCCTTGTGGGCTGGGCTATGACTGGTGCTCTCTAAACATGTCCGTGTTCTGTTATATGTGGAGCAGTGACTGGTCTTGTGAGCTGGGCTATGACTGGTGCTCTCTAAACATGTCCACATTCTGTTATATGTGGAGGAGTGACTGGTCTTGTGAGCTGGGCTATGACTGGTGCTCTGTAAACATGTCCGCATTCTGTTATATGTGGAGAAGTGACTGGTCTTGTGGGCTGGGCTATGACTGGTGCTCTCTAAACATGTCCACATTCTGTTATATGTGGAGGAGTGACTGGTCTTGTGAGCTGGGCTATGACTGGTGCTCTCTAAACATGTCCGCATTCTGTTATATGTGGAGGAGTGACTGGTCTTGTGAGCTGGGCTATGACTGGTTCTCTCTAAACATGTCCGCATTCTGTTATATGTGGAGCAGTGACTGGTCTTGTGAGCTGGGCTATGACTGCTGCTCTGTAAACATGTCCGTGTTCTGTTATATGTGGAGGAGTGACTGGTCTTGTGAGCTGGGCTATGACTGGTGCTCTCTAAACATGTCCGCATTCTGTTATATGTGGAGGAGTGACTGGTCTTGTGAGCAGGGCTATGACTGGTGCTCTGTAAACATGTCCGCATTCTGTTATATGTGGAGAAGTGACTGGTCTTGTGAGCTGGGCTATGACTGGTGCTCTCTAAACATGTCCGTGTTCTGTTATATGTGGAGGAGTGACTGGTCTTGTGAGCTGGGCTATGACTGGTGCTCTGTAAACATGTCCGCATTCTGTTATATGTGGAGAAGTGACTGGTCTTGTGGGCTGGGCTATGACTGGTGCTCTCTAAACATGTCCGTGTTCTGTTATATGTGGAGGAGTGACTGGTCTTGTGGGCTGGGCTATGACTGGTGCTCTCTAAACATGTCCACATTCTGTTATATGTGGAGGAGTGACTGGTCTTGTGGGCTGGGCTATGACTGGTGCTCTGTAAACATGTCCGCATTCTGTTATATGTGGAGAAGTGACTGGTCTTGTGGGCTGGGCTATGACTGGTGCTCTGTAAACATGTCCGCATTCTGTTATATGTGGAGAAGTGACTGGTCTTGTGGGCTGGGCTATGACTGGTGCTCTCTAAACATGTCCGCATTCTGTTATATGTGGAGAAGTGACTGGTCTTGTGGGCTGGGCTATGACTGGTGCTCTCTAAACATGTCCGCATTCTGTTATATGTGGAGAAGTGACTGGTCTTGTGGGCTGGGCTATGACTGGTGCTCTGTAAACATGTCCGCATTCTGTTATATGTGGAGAAGTGACTGGTCTTGTGAGCTGGGCTATGACTGGTGCTCTCTAAACATGTCCGTGTTCTGTTATATGTGGAGGAGTGACTGGTCTTGTGAGCTGGGCTATGACTGGTGCTCTCTAAACATGTCCACATTCTGTTATATGTGGAGAAGTGACTGGTCTTGTGGGCTGGGCTATGACTGGTGCTCTGTAAACATGTCCGCATTCTGTTATATGTGGAGAAGTGACTGGTCTTGTGAGCTGGGCTATGACTGGTTCTCTCTAAACATGTCCGTGTTCTGTTATATGTGGAGGAGTGACTGGTCTTGTGAGCTGGGCTATGACTGGTGCTCTCTAAACATGTCCACATTCTGTTATATGTGGAGAAGTGACTGGTCTTGTGGGCTGGGCTATGACTGGTGCTCTGTAAACATGTCCGCATTCTGTTATATGTGGAGAAGTGACTGGTCTTGTGAGCTGGGCTATGACTGGTGCTCTCTAAACATGTCCACATTCTGTTATATGTGGAGGAGTGACTGGTCTTGTGAGCTGGGCTATGACTGGTTCTCTCTAAACATGTCCGTGTTCTGTTATATGTGGAGGAGTGACTGGTCTTGTGAGCTGGGCTATGACTGGTGCTCTCTAAACATGTCCACATTCTGTTATATGTGGAGGAGTGACTGGTCTTGTGAGCTGGGCTATGACTGGTGCTCTGTAAACATGTCCGCATTCTGTTATATGTGGAGAAGTGACTGGTCTTGTGGGCTGGGCTATGACTGGTGCTCTCTAAACATGTCCACATTCTGTTATATGTGGAGGAGTGACTGGTCTTGTGGGCTGGGCTATGACTGGTGCTCTGTAAACATGTCCACATTCTGTTATATGTGGAGCAGTGACTGGTCTTGTGAGCTGAGCCATGACTGGTGCTCTGTAAACATGTCCGCATTCTGTTATATGTGGAGGAGTGACTGGTCTTGTGAGCAGGGCTATGACTGGTGCTCTCTAAACATGTCCGCATTCTGTTATATGTGGAGAAGTGACTGGTCTTGTGAGCTGGGCTATGACTGGTGCTCTCTAAACATGTCTGCATTCTGTTATATGTGGAGGAGTGACTGGTCTTGTGGGCTGGGCTATGACTGGTGCTCTCTAAACATGTCTGCATTCTGTTATATGTGGAGGAGTGACTGGTCTTGTGAGCTGGGCTATGACTGGTGCTCTCTAAACATGTCCACATTCTGTTATATGTGGAGAAGTGACTGGTCTTGTGAGCTGGGCTATGACTGGTGCTCTCTAAACATGTCCACATTCTGTTATATGTGGAGGAGTGACTGGTCTTGTGAGCTGGGCTATGACTGGTGCTCTGTAAACATGTCTGCATTCTGTTATATCTGGAGGAGTGACTGGTCTTGTGAGCTGGGCTATGACTGGTGCTCTCTAAACATGTCCACATTCTGTTATATGTGGAGGAGTGACTGGTCTTGTGAGCAGGGCTATGACTGGTGCTCTCTAAACATGTCCGCATTCTGTTATATGTGGAGGAGTGACTGGTCTTGTGAGCTGGGCTATGACTGGTGCTCTCTAAACATGTCCGCATTCTGTTATATGTGGAGGAGTGACTGGTCTTGTGAGCTGGGCTATGACTGGTTCTCTCTAAACATGTCCGCATTCTGTTATATGTGGAGGAGTGACTGGTCTTGTGAGCTGGGCTATGACTGGTGCTCTCTAAACATGTCCGCATTCTGTTATATGTGGAGCAGTGACTGGTCTTGTGAGCTGGGCTATGACAGGTGCTCTCTAAACATGTCCACATTCTGTTATATGTGGAGGAGTGACTGGTCTTGTGAGCTGGGCTATGACTGGTTCTCTCTAAACATGTCCGCATTCTGTTATATGTGGAGGAGTGACTGGTCTTGTGAGCTGGGCTATGACTGGTGCTCTCTAAACATGTCCACATTCTGTTATATGTGGAGCAGTGACTGGTCTTGTGAGCTGGGCTATGACTGGTGCTCTCTAACCATGTCCACATTCTGTTATATGTGGAGAAGTGACTGGTCTTGTGAGCTGGGCTATGACTGGTGCTCTGTAAACATGTCTGCATTCTGTTATATGTGGAGGAGTGACTGGTCTTGTGGGCTGGGCTATGACTGGTGCTCTCTAAACATGTCTGCATTCTGTTATATGTGGAGGAGTGACTGGTCTTGTGAGCTGGGCTATGACCGGTGCTCTCTAAACATGTCCACATTCTGTTATATGTGGAGGAGTGACTGGTCTTGTGAGCAGGGCTATGACTGGTGCTCTCTAAACATGTCTGCATTCTGTTATATGTGGAGGCGTGACTGGTCTTGTGGGCTGGGCTATGACTGGTGCTCTGTAAACATGTCCACATTCTGTTATATGTGGAGGAGTGACTGGTCTTGTGAGCTGGGCCATGACTGGTGCTCTCTAAACATGTCCGCATTCTGTTATATGTGGAGGAGTGACTGGTCTTGTGAGCTGGGCCATGACTGGTGCTCTCTAAACATGTCCACATTCTGTTATATGTGGAGGAGTGACTGGTCTTGTGGGCTGGGCTATGACTGGTGCTCTCTAAACATGTCCGCATTCTGTTATATGTGGAGGAGTGACTGGTCTTGTGAGCTGGGCCATGACTGGTGCTCTCTAAACATGTCCACATTCTGTTATATGTGGAGGAGTGACTGGTCTTGTGAGCTGGGCTATGACTGGTGCTCTGTAAACATGTCCACATTCTGTTATATGTGGAGCAGTGACTGGTCTTGTGAGCTGGGCTATGACTGGTGCTCTGTAAACATGTCTGCATTCTGTTATATGTGGAGGAGTGACTGGTCTTGTGGGCTGGGCTATGACTGGTGCTCTCTAAACATGTCTGCATTCTGTTATATGTGGAGGAGTGACTGGTCTTGTGGGCTGGGCTATGACTGGTGCTCTCTAAACATGTCTGCATTCTGTTATATGTGGAGGAGTGACTGGTCTTGTGGGCTGGGCTATGACTGGTGCTCTCTAAACATGTCCGCATTCTGTTATATGTGGAGGAGTGACTGGTCTTGTGAGCTGGGCTATGACTGGTGCTCTCTAAACATGTCCACATTCTGTTATATGTGGAGCAGTGACTGGTCTTGTGGGCTGGGCTATGACTGATGCGCTCTAAACATGTCCGCATTCTGTTATATGTGGAGAAGTGACTGGTCTTGTGAGCTGGGCTATGACTGGTGCTCTCTAAACATGTCCGCATTCTGTTATATGTGGAGGAGTGACTGGTCTTGTGAGCTGGGCTATGACTGGTGCTCTGTAAACATGTCTGCATTCTGTTATATGTGGAGGAGTGACTGGTCTTGTGAGCTGGGCTATGACTGGTGCTCTGTAAACATGTCTGCATTCTGTTATATGTGGAGGAGTGACTGGTCTTGTGAGCTGGGCTATGACTGGTTCTCTCTAAACATGTCTACATTCTGTTATATGTGGAGGAGTGACTGGTCTTGTGGGCTGGGCTATGACTGGTGCTCTCTAAACATGTCCGCATTCTGTTATATGTGGAGGAGTGACTGGTCTTGTGAGCTGGGCTATGACTGGTGCTCTCTAAACATGTCTGCATTCTGTTATATGTGGAGGAGTGACTGGTCTTGTGGGCTGGGCTATGACTGGTGCTCTCTAAACATGTCTGCATTCTGTTATATGTGGAGGAGTGACTGGTCTTGTGGGCTGGGCTATGACTGGTGCTCTCTAAACATGTCCGCATTCTGTTATATGTGGAGGAGTGACTGGTCTTGTGAGCTGGGCTATGACTGGTGCTCTCTAAACATGTCCACATTCTGTTATATGTGGAGCAGTGACTGGTCTTGTGGGCTGGGCTATGACTGATGCGCTCTAAACATGTCCGCATTCTGTTATATGTGGAGAAGTGACTGGTCTTGTGAGCTGGGCTATGACTGGTGCTCTCTAAACATGTCCGCATTCTGTTATATGTGGAGGAGTGACTGGTCTTGTGAGCTGGGCTATGACTGGTGCTCTGTAAACATGTCTGCATTCTGTTATATGTGGAGGAGTGACTGGTCTTGTGAGCTGGGCTATGACTGGTTCTCTCTAAACATGTCTACATTCTGTTATATGTGGAGGAGTGACTGGTCTTGTGGGCTGGGCTATGACTGGTGCTCTCTAAACATGTCCACATTCTGTTATATGTGGAGGAGTGACTGGTCTTGTGAGCTGGGCTATGACTGGTGCTCTGTAAACATGTCCGCATTCTGTTATATGTGGAGGAGTGACTGGTCTTGTGAGCTGGGCTATGACTGGTGCTCTCTAAACATGTCCGCATTCTGTTATATGTGGAGGAGTGACTGGTCTTGTGAGCTGGGCTATGACTGGTGCTCTGTAAACATGTCCACATTCTGTTATATGTGGAGGAGTGACTGGTCTTGTGAGCTGGGCTATGACTGGTGCTCTCTAAACATGTCCGCATTCTGTTATATGTGGAGAAGTGACTGGACTTGTGAGCTGGGCTATGACTGGTGCTCTCTAAACATGTCTGCATTCTGTTATATGTGGAGGAGTGACTGGTCTTGTGAGCTGGGCTATGACTGGTGCTCTGTAAACATGTCTGCATTCTGTTATATGTGGAGGAGTGACTGGTCTTGTGGGCTGGGCTATGACTGGTGCTCTGTAAACATGTCCACATTCTGTTATATGTGGAGGAGTGACTGGTCTTGTGAGCTGGGCTATGACTGGTGCTCTGTAAACATGTCCACATTCTGTTATATGTGGAGGAGTGACTGGTCTTGTGGGCTGGGCTATGACTGGTGCTCTGTAAACATGTCCACATTCTGTTATATGTGGAGGAGTGACTGGTCTTGTGAGCTGGGCTATGACTGGTGCTCTGTAAACATGTCCACATTCTGTTATATGTGGAGGAGTGACTGGTCTTGTGAGCTGGGCTATGACTGGTGCTCTGTAAACATGTCCACATTATGTTATATGTGGAGGAGTGACTGGTCTTGTGAGCTGGGCTATGACTGGTGCTCTGTAAACATGTCCGCATTCTGTTATATGTGGAGGAGTGACTGGTCTTGTGAGCTGGACTATGACTGGTGCTCTGTAAACATGTCCGTGTTCTGTTATATGTGGAGGAGTGACTGGTTTTGTGAGCTTAGCTATGACTGGTGCTCTCTAAACATGTCCGCATTCTGTTATATGTGGAGGAGTGACTGGTCTTGTGAGCTGGGCTATGACTGGTGCTCTGTAAACATGTCTGCATTCTGTTATATGTGGAGGAGTGACTGGTCTTGTGAGCTGGGCTATGACTGGTTCTCTCTAAACATGTCTACATTCTGTTATATGTGGAGGAGTGACTGGTCTTGTGAGCTGGGCTATGACTGGTGCTCTCTAAACATGTCCACATTCTGTTATATGTGGAGGAGTGACTGGTCTTGTGAGCTGGGCTATGACTGGTGCTCTGTAAACATGCCCGCATTCTGTTATATGTGGAGGAGTGACTGGTCTTGTGAGCTGGGCTATGACTGGTGCTCTCTAAACATGTCCGCATTCTGTTATATGTGGAGGAGTGACTGGTCTTGTGAGCTGGGCTATGACTGGTGCTCTCTAAACATGTCCGCATTCTGTTATATGTGGAGAAGTGACTGGTCTTGTGAGCTGGGCTATGACTGGTGCTCTGTAAACATGTCCACATTCTGTTATATGTGGAGGAGTGACTGGTCTTGTGAGCTGGGCTATGACTGGTGCTCTGTAAACATGTCTGCATTCTGTTATATGCGGAGGAGTGACTGGTCTTGTGAGCTGGGCTATGACTGGTTCTCTCTAAACATGTCTACATTCTGTTATATGTGGAGGAGTGACTGGTCTTGTGGGCTGGGCTATGACTGGTGCTCTCTAAACATGTCCACATTCTGTTATATGTGGAGGAGTGACTGGTCTTGTGAGCTGGGCTATGACTGGTGCTCTGTAAACATGTCCGCATTCTGTTATATGTGGAGGAGTGACTGGTCTTGTGAGCTGGGCTATGACTGGTGCTCTCTAAACATGTCCGCATTCTGTTATATGTGGAGGAGTGACTGGTCTTGTGAGCTGGGCTATGACTGGTGCTCTGTAAACATGTCCACATTCTGTTATATGTGGAGGAGTGACTGGGCTTGTGAGCTGGGCTATGACTGGTGCTCTCTAAACATGTCCGCATTCTGTTATATGTGGAGAAGTGACTGGACTTGTGAGCTGGGCTATGACTGGTGCTCTCTAAACATGTCTGCATTCTGTTATATGTGGAGGAGTGACTGGTCTTGTGAGCTGGGCTATGACTGGTGCTCTGTAAACATGTCTGCATTCTGTTATATGTGGAGGAGTGACTGGTCTTGTGGGCTGGGCTATGACTGGTGCTCTGTAAACATGTCCACATTCTGTTATATGTGGAGGAGTGACTGGTCTTGTGAGCTGGGCTATGACTGGTGCTCTGTAAACATGTCCACATTCTGTTATATGTGGAGGAGTGACTGGTCTTGTGGGCTGGGCTATGACTGGTGCTCTGTAAACATGTCCACATTCTGTTATATGTGGAGGAGTGACTGGTCTTGTGAGCTGGGCTATGACTGGTGCTCTGTAAACATGTCCACATTCTGTTATATGTGGAGGAGTGACTGGTCTTGTGAGCTGGGCTATGACTGGTGCTCTGTAAACATGTCCGTGTTCTGTTATATGTGGAGGAGTGACTGGTTTTGTGAGCTTAGCTATGACTGGTGCTCTCTAAACATGTCCGTGTTCTGTTATATGTGGAGAAGTGACTGGTCTTGTGAGCTGGGCTATGACTGGTGCTCTCTAAACATGTCCACATTCTGTTATATGTGGAGGAGTGACTGGTCTTGTGAGCTTAGCTATGACTGGTGCTCTCTAAACATGTCCGCATTCTGTTATATGTGGAGGAGTGACTGGTCTTGTGAGCTGGGCTATGACTGGTGCTCTCTAAACATGTCCACATTCTGTTATATGTGGAGGAGTGACTGGTCTTGTGAGCTGGGCTATGACTGGTGCTCTCTAAACATGTCTGTGTTCTGTTATATGTGGAGAAGTGACTGGTCTTGTGAGCTGGGCTATGACTGGTGCTCTCTAAACATGTCCGCATTCTGTTATATGTGGAGCAGTGACTGGTCTTGTGAGCTTAGCTATGACTGGTGCTCTCTAAACATGTCCGCATTCTGTTATATGTGGAGGAGTGACTGGTCTTGTGAGCTGGGCTATGACTGGTGCTCTCTAAACATGTCCACATTCTGTTATATGTGGAGCAGTGACTGGTCTTGTGAGCTGGGCTATGACTGGTGCTCTCTAAACATGTCCGCATTCTGTTATATGTGGAGCAGTGACTGGTCTTGTGAGCTGGGCTATGACTGGTGCTCTCTAAACATGTCCGCATTCTGTTATATGTGGAGGAGTGACTGGTCTTGTGAGCTGGGCTATGACTGGTGCTCTCTAAACATGTCCACATTCTGTTATATGTGGAGCAGTGACTGGTCTTGTGAGCTGGGCTATGACTGGTGCTCTCTAAACATGTCCGCATTCTGTTATATGTGGAGGAGTGACTGGTCTTGTAAGCTGGGCTATGACTGGTGCTCTCTAAACATGTCCACATTCTGTTATATGTGGAGCAGTGACTGGTCTTGTGGGCTGGGCTATGACTGGTGCTCTGTAAACATGTCCACATTCTGTTATATGTGGAGCAGTGACTGGTCTTGTGAGCTGGGCCATGACTGGTGCTCTCTAAACATGTCTGCATTCTGTTATATGTGGAGGAGTGACTGGTCTTGTGAGCTGGGCTATGACTGGTGCTCTCTAAACATGTCCACATTCTGTTATATGTGGAGCAGTGACTGGTCTTGTGAGCTGGGCTATGACTGGTGCTCTCTAAACATGTCCACATTCTGTTATATGTGGAGCAGTGACTGGTCTTGTGGGCTGGGCTATGACTGGTGCTCTGTAAACATGTCCACATTCTGTTATATGTGGAGCAGTGACTGGTCTTGTGAGCTGGGCCATGACTGGTGCTCTCTAAACATGTCCGCATTCTGTTATATGTGGAGCAGTGACTGGTCTTGTGAGCTGGGCCATGACAGGTGCTCTCTAAACATGTCCACATTCTGTTATATGTGGAGCAGTGACTGGTCTTGTGGGCTGGGCTATGACTGGTGCTCTGTAAACATGTCCACATTCTGTTATATGTGGAGGAGTGACTGGTCTTGTGGGCTGGGCTATGACTGGTGCTCTCTAAACATGTCCGCATTCTGTTATATGTGGAGGAGTGACTGGTCTTGTGAGCTGGGCTATGACTGGTGCTCTCTAAACATGTCCACATTCTGTTATATGTGGAGGAGTGACTGGTTTTGTGAGCTTAGCTATGACTGGTGCTCTCTAAACATGTCCGCATTCTGTTATATGTGGAGGAGTGACTGGTCTTGTGAGCTGGGCTATGACTGGTGCTCTCTAAACATGTCTGCATTCTGTTATATGTGGAGGAGTGACTGGTCTTGTGAGCTGGGCTATGACTGGTGCTCTGTAAACATGTCCGCATTCTGTTATATGTGGAGGAGTGACTGGTCTTGTGAGCTGGGCTATGACTGGTGCTCTCTAAACATGTCCGCATTCTGTTATATGTGGAGGAGTGACTGGTCTTGTGAGCTGGGCTATGACTGGTACTCTCTAAACATGTCCGCATTCTGTTATATGTGGAGGAGTGACTGGTCTTGTGAGCTGGGCTATGACTGGTGCTCTCTAAACATGTCTGCATTCTGTTATATGTGGAGGAGTGACTGGTCTTGTGAGCTGGGCTATGACTGGTGCTCTCTAAACATGTCCACATTCTGTTATATGTGGAGCAGTGACTGGTCTTGTGGGCTGGGCTATGACTGGTGCTCTGTAAACATGTCCACATTCTGTTATATGTAGAGGAGTGACTGGTCTTGTGAGCTGGGCTATGACTGGTGCTCTCTAAACATGTCCGCATTCTGTTATATGTGGAGGAGTGACTGGTCTTGTGGGCTGGGCTATGACCGGTGCTCTCTAAACATGTCCGCATTCTGTTATATGTGGAGGAGTGACTGGTCTTGTGAGCTGGGCTATGACTGGTTCTCTCTAAACATGTCCACATTCTGTTATATGTGGAGCAGTGACTGGTCTTGTGGGCTGGGCTATGACCGGTGCTCTCTAAACATGTCCGCATTCTGTTATATGTGGAGGAGTGACTGGTCTTGTGAGCTGGGCTATGACTGGTGCTCTCTAAACATGTCTGCATTCTGTTATATGTGGAGGAGTGACTGGTCTTGTGAGCTGGGCTATGACTGGTGCTCTCTAAACATGTCCACATTCTGTTATATGTGGAGCAGTGACTGGTCTTGTGGGCTGGGCTATGACTGGTGCTCTGTAAACATGTCCGCATTCTGTTATATGTGGAGGAGTGACTGGTCTGGTGAGTTGGGCTATGACTGGTGCTCTCTAAACATGTCTACATTCTGTTATATGTGGAGGAGTGACTGGTCTAGTGAGTTGGGCTATGACTGGTGCTCTCTAAACATGTCTGCATTCTGTTATATGTGGAGGAGTGACTGGTCTTGTGAGCTGGGCTATGACTGGTGCTCTGTAAACATGTCCACGTTCTGTTATATGTGGAGGAGTGACTGGTCTGGTGAGTTGGGCTATGACTGGTGCTCTCTAAACATGTCCGCATTCTGTTATATGTAGAGGAGTGACTGGTCTTGTGAGCTGGGCTATGACTGGTGCTCTGTAAACATGTCCACATTCTGTTATATGTGGAGAAGTGACTGGTCTTGTGAGCTGGGCTATGACTGGTGCTCTCTAAACATGTCTGCATTCTGTTATATGTGGAGGAGTGACTGGTCTTGTGGGCTGGGCCATGACTGGTGCTCTGTAAACATGTCCGCATTCTGTTATATGTGGAGGAGTGACTGGTCTTGTGAGCTGGGCTATGGCTGGTGCCCTCTAAACATGTCCACATTCTGTTATATGTGGAGGAGTGACTGGTCTTGTGAGCTGGGCTATGACTGGTGCTCTCTAAACATGTCTGCATTCTGTTATATGTGGAGGAGTGACTGGTCTTGTGAGCTGGGCTATGACTGGTGCTCTGTAAACATGTCCACATTCTGTTATATATGGAGCAGTGACTGGTCTTGTGAGCTGGGCTATGACTGGTGCTCTCTAAACATGTCTACATTTTGTTATATGTGGAGGAGTGACTGGTCTTGTGGGCTGGGCTATGACTGGTGCTCTCTAAACATGTCTACATTTTGTTATATGTGGAGGAGTGACTGGTCTGGTGAGTTGGGCTATGACTGGTGCTCTCTAAACATGTCTACATTTTGTTATATGTGGAGGAGTGACTGGTCTGGTGAGTTGGGCTATGACTGGTGCTCTCTAAACATGTCCGCATTCTGTTATATGTGGAGGAGTGACTGGTCTTGTGGGCTGGGCTATGACTGGTGCTCTGTAAACATGTCCGCATTCTGTTATATGTGGAGGAGTGACTGGTCTTGTGAGCTGGGCTATGACTGGTGCTCTGTAAACATGTCCACATTCTGTTATATGTGGAGAAGTGACTGGTCTTGTGAGCTGGGCTATGACTGGTGCTCTCTAAACATGTCTGCATTCTGTTATATGTGGAGGAGTGACTGGTCTTGTGGGCTGGGCCATGACTGGTGCTCTGTAAACATGTCCACATTCTGTTATATGTGGAGAAGTGACTGGTCTTGTGAGTTGGGCTGTGACTGGTGCTCTGTAAACATGTCCACATTCTGTTATATATGGAGCAGTGACTGGTCTTGTGAGCTGGGCTATGACTGGTGCTCTCTAAACATGTCCGCATTCTGTTATATGTGGAGGAGTGACTGGTCTTGTGGGCTGGGCTATGACTGGTGCTTTCTAAACATGTCTGCATTCTGTTATATGTGGAGCAGTGACTGGTCTTGTGAGCTGGGCTATGACTGGTGCTCTCTAAACATGTCCGCATTCTGTTATATGTGGAGAAGTGACTGGTCTTGTGAGCTGGACTATGACTGGTGCTCTGTAAACATGTCCGAATTCTGTTATATGTGGAGGAGTGACTGGTCTTGTGAGCTGGGCTATGACTGGTGCTCTCTAAACATGTCCGCATTCTGTTATATGTGGAGCAGTGACTGGTCTTGTGAGCTGGGCTATGACAGGTGCTCTCTAAACATGTCCGCATTCTGTTATATGTGGAGGAGTGACTGGTCTTGTGGGCTGGGCTATGACTGGTGCTCTCTAAACATGTCCACATTCTGTTATATGTGGAGCAGTGACTGGTCTTGTGAGCTGGGCTATGACAGGTGCTCTCTAAACATGTCCGCATTCTGTTATATGTGGAGGAGTGACTGGTCTTGTGAGCAGGGCTATGACCGGTGCTCTCTAAACATGTCCGCATTCTGTTATATGTGGAGGAGTGACTGGTCTTGTGAGCTGGGCTATGACTGGTGCTCTGTAAACATGTCTGCATTCTGTTATATGTGGAGGAGTGACTGGTCTTGTGAGCTGAGCCATGACTGGTGCTCTCTAAACATGTCCACATTCTGTTATATGTGGAGAAGTGACTGGTCTTGTGGGCTGGGCTATGACTGGTGCTCTCTAAACATGTTCACATTCTGTTATATGTGGAGGAGTGACTGGTCTTGTGAGCTGGGCTATGCCTGGTGCTCTCTAAACATGTCCACATTCTGTTATATGTGGAGGAGTGACTGGTCTTGTGAGCTGGGCTATGACAGGTGCTCTCTAAACATGTTCACATTCTGTTATATGTGGAGGAGTGACTGGTCTTGTGAGCTGGGCTATGACAGGTGCTCTCTAAACATGTCCGCATTCTGTTATATGTGGAGGAGTGACTGGTCTTGTGAGCTGGGATACGACTGGTGCTCTCTAAACATGTCCGCATTCTGTTATATGTGGAGGAGTGACTGGTCTTGTGAGCTGGGCTATGACAGGTGCCCTCTAAACATGTCTGCATTCTGTTATATGTGGAGGAGTGACTGGTCTTGTGAGCTGGGCTATGACTGGTGCTCTCTAAACATGTCCGCATTCTGTTATATGTGGAGGAGTGACTGGTCTTGTGAGCTGGGCTATGACTGGTGCTCTGTAAACATGTCTGCATTCTGTTATATGTGGAGGAGTGACTGGTCTTGTGAGCTGGGCTATGACTGGTGCTCTGTAAACATGTCCGCATTCTGTTATATGTGGAGGAGTGACTGGTCTTGTGGGCTGGGCTATGACTGGTGCTCTCTAAACATGTCCGCATTCTGTTATATGTGGAGGAGTGACTGGTCTTGTGGGCTGGGCCATGACTGGTGCTCTGTAAACATGTCCGCATTCTGTTATATGTGGAGGAGTGACTGGTCTTGTGAGCTGGGCTATGACTGGTGCTCTGTAAACATGTCCGCATTCTGTTATATGTGGAGGAGTGACTGGTCTTGTGAGCTGGGCTATGACTGGTGCTCTGTAAACATGTCCGCATTCTGTTATATGTGGAAGAGTGACTGGTATTGTGGGCTGGGCTATGACCGGTGCTCTCTAAACATGTCCACATTCTGTTATATGTGGAGCAGTGACTGGTCTTGTGAGCTGGGCTATGACTGGTGCTCTCTAAACATGTCCGCATTCTGTTATATGTGGAGGAGTGACTGGTCTTGTGGGCTGGGCTATGACTGGTGCTTTCTAAACATGTCTGCATTCTGTTATATGTGGAGCAGTGACTGGTCTTGTGAGCTGGGCTATGACTGGTGCTCTCTAAACATGTCCGCATTCTGTTATATGTGGAGAAGTGACTGGTCTTGTGAGCTGGACTATGACTGGTGCTCTGTAAACATGTCCGAATTCTGTTATATGTGGAGGAGTGACTGGTCTTGTGAGCTGGGCTATGACTGGTGCTCTGTAAACATGTCCGCATTCTGTTATATGTGGAGGAGTGACTGGTCTTGTGAGCTGGGCTATGACTGGTGCTCTGTAAACATGTCCACATTCTGTTATATGTGGAGGAGTGACTGGTCTTGTGAGCTGGGCTATGACTGGTGCTCTCTAAATATGTCCGCATTCTGTTATATGTGGAGGAGTGACTGGTCTTGTGGGCTGGGCTATGACTGGTGCTCTCTAAACATGTCCGCATTCTGTTATATGTGGAGAAGTGACTGGTCTTGTGGGCTGGGCTATGACTGGTGCTCTGTAAACATGTCTGCATTCTGTTATATGTGGAGGAGTGACTGGTCTTGTGAGCTGGGCTATGACTGGTGCTCTGTAAACATGTCCGCATTCTGTTATATGTGGAGGAGTGACTGGTCTTGTGGGCTGGGCTATGACTGGTGCTCTCTAAACATGTCCGCATTCTGTTATATGTGGAGGAGTGACTGGTCTTGTGGGCTGGGCCATGACTGGTGCTCTGTAAACATGTCCGCATTCTGTTATATGTGGAGGAGTGACTGGTCTTGTGAGCTGGGCTATGACTGGTGCTCTCTAAACATGTCCGCATTCTGTTATATGTGGAGGAGTGACTGGTCTTGTGAGCTGGGCTATGACTGGTGCTCTCTAAACATGTCCGCATTCTGTTATATGTGGAGCAGTGACTGGTCTTGTGAGCTGGGCTATGACTGGTGCTCTGTAAACATGTCCGCATTCTGTTATATGTGGAGGAGTGACTGGTCTTGTGAGCTGGGCTATGACTGGTGCTCTCTAAATATGTCCGCATTCTGTTATATGTGGAGGAGTGACTGGTCTTGTGAGCTGGGCTATGACTGGTGCTCTCTAAACATGTCCACATTCTGTTATATGTGGAGGAGTGACTGGTCTTGTGAGCTGGGCTATGACTGGTTCTCTCTAAACATGTCTGCATTCTGTTATATGTGGAGGAGTGACTGGTCTTGTGAGCTGGGCTATGACTGGTGCTCTCTAAACATGTCCACATTCTGTTATATATGGAGCAGTGACTGGTCTTGTGAGCTGGGCTATGACTGGTGCTCTCTAAACATGTCCGCATTCTGTTATATGTGGAGGAGTGACTGGTCTTGTGAGCTGGGCTATGACTGGTGCTCTCTAAACATGTCCGCATTCTGTTATATGTGGAGGAGTGACTGGTCTTGTGAGCTGGGCTATGACTGGTGCTCTCTAAACATGTCCACATTCTGTTATATGTGGAGGAGTGACTGGTCTTGTGGGCTGGGCCATGACTGGTGCTCTGTAAACATGTCCGCATTCTGTTATATGTGGAGGAGTGACTGGTCTTGTGGGCTGGGCTATGACTGGTGCTCTGTAAACATGTCCGCATTCTGTTATATGTGGAGGAGTGACTGGTCTTGTGAGCTGGGCTATGACTGGTGCTCTCTAAACATGTCCACATTCTGTTATATGTGGAGGAGTGACTGGTCTTGTGAGCTGGGCTATGACTGGTGCTCTGTAAACATGTCTGCATTCTGTTATATGTGGAGGAGTGACTGGTCTTGTGTCCTGGGCTATGACTGGTGCTCTCTAAACATGTCTGCATTCTGTTATATGTGGAGAAGTGACTGGTCTTGTGAGCTGGGCTATGACTGGTGCTCTCTAAACATGTCCACATTCTGTTATATGTGGAGGAGTGACTGGTCTTGTGGGCTGGGCTATGACTGGTGCTCTCTAAACATGTCCGCATTCTGTTATATGTGGAGCAGTGACTGGTCTTGTGGGCTGGGCTATGACTGGTGCTCTGTAAACATGTCCGCATTCTGTTATATGTGGAGGAGTGACTGGTCTTGTGAGCTGGGCTATGACTGGTGCTCTCTAAACATGTCCGCATTCTGTTATATGTGGAGGAGTGACTGGTCTTGTGAGCTGGGCTATGACTGGTGCTCTCTAAACATGTCCACATTCTGTTATATGTGGAGGAGTGACTGGTCTTGTGAGCTGGGCTATGACTGGTGCTCTGTAAACATGTCCGCATTCTGTTATATGTGGAGGAGTGACTGGTCTTGTGGGCTGGGCTATGACTGGTGCTCTGTAAACATGTCCGCATTCTGTTATATGTGGAGGAGTGACTGGTCTTGTGAGCTGGGCTATGACTGGTGCTCTGTAAACATGTCCACATTCTGTTATATGTGGAGGAGTGACTGGTCTTGTGAGCTGGGCTATGACTGGTGCTCTCTAAATATGTCCGCATTCTGTTATATGTGGAGGAGTGACTGGTCTTGTGAGCTGGGCTATGACTGGTGCTCTCTAAATATGTCTGCATTCTGTTATATGTGGAGAAGTGACTGGTCTTGTGGGCTGGGCCATGACTGGTGCTCTGTAAACTTGTCCGCATTCTGTTATATGTGGAGGAGTGACTGGTCTTGTGAGCTGGGCTATGACTGGTGCTCTCTAAACATGTCCGCATTCTGTTATATGTGGAGAAGTGACTGGTCTTGTGAGCTGGGCTATGACTGGTGCTCTGTAAACATGTCCGCATTCTGTTATATGTGGAGGAGTGACTGGTCTTGTGAGCTGGGCTATGACTGGTGCTCTCTAAACATGTCCACATTCTGTTATATGTGGAGGAGTGACTGGTCTTGTGAGCTGGGCTATGACTGGTGCTCTGTAAACATGTCTGCATTCTGTTATATGTGGAGCAGTGACTGGTCTTGTGAGCTGAGCCATGACTGGTGCTCTCTAAACATGTCCACATTCTGTTATATGTGGAGGAGTGACTGGTCTTGTGGGCTGGGCCATGACTGGTGCTCTGTAAACATGTCCGCATTCTGTTATATGTGGAGGAGTGACTGGTCTTGTGGGCTGGGCTATGCCTGGTGCTCTCTAAACATGTCTGCATTCTGTTATATGTGGAGGAGTGACTGGTCTTGTGGGCTGGGCTATGACTGGTGCTCTCTAAACATGTCCACATTCTGTTATATGTGGAGGAGTGACTGGTCTTGTGAGCTGGGCCATGACTGGTGCTCTCTAAACATGTCCGCATTCTGTTATATGTGGAGGAGTGACTGGTCTTGTGGGCTGGGCTATGACTGGTGCTCTGTAAACATGTCCACAGTCTGTTATATGTGGAGGAGTGACTGGTCTTGTGAGCTGGGCTATGACTGGTGCTCTGTAAACATGTCTGCATTCTGTTATATGTGGAGAAGTGACTGGTCTTGTGAGCTGGGCTATGACTGGTGCTCTGTAAACATGTCCGCATTCTGTTATATGTGGAGGAGTGACTGGTCTTGTGAGCTGGGCTATGACTGGTGCTCTCTAAACATGTCTGCATTCTGTTATATGTGGAGAAGTGACTGGTCTTGTGAGCTGGGCTATGACTGGTGCTCTGTAAACATGTCTGCATTCTGTTATATGTGGAGCAGTGACTGGTCTTGTGAGCTGGGCTATGACTGGTGCTCTCTAAACATGTCTGCATTCTGTTATATGTGGAGCAGTGACTGGTCTTGTGAGCTGGGCTATGACTGGTGCTTTCTGAACATGTCTACATTCTGTTATATGTGGAGCAGTGACTGGTCTTGTGAGCTGGGCTATGACTGGTGCTCTCTAAACATGTCCGCATTCTGTTATATGTGGAGGAGTGACTGGTCTTGTGAGCTGGGCTATGACTGGTGCTCTGTAAACATGTCCACATTCTGTTATATGTGGAGGAGTGACTGGTCTTGTGAGCTGGGCTATGACTGGTTCTCTCTAAACATGTCCGCATTCTGTTATATGTGGAGGAGTGACTGGTCTTGTGAGCTGGGCTATGACTGGTGCTCTCTAAACATGTCCGCATTCTGTTATATGTGGAGGAGTGACTGGTCTTGTGAGCTGGGCTATGACTGGTGCTCTCTAAACATGTCTGCATTCTGTTATATGTGGAGGAGTGACTGGTCTTGTGAGCTGGGCTATGACTGGTGCTCTGTAAACATGTCCACATTCTGTTATATGTGGAGGAGTGACTGGTCTTGTGAGCTGGGCTATGACTGGTGCTCTGTAAACATGTCCGCATTCTGTTATATGTGGAGCAGTGACTGGTCTTGTGAGCTGGGCTATGACTGGTGCTCTCTAAATATGTCCGCATTCTGTTATATGTGGAGGAGTGACTGGTCTTGTGGGCTGGACCATGACTGGTGCTCTGTAAACATGTCCGCATTCTGTTATATGTGGAGGAGTGACTGGTCTTGTGAGCTGGGCTATGACTGGTGCTCTCTAAACATGTCCACATTCTGTTATATGTGGAGGAGTGACTGGTCTTGTGAGCTGGGCTATGACTGGTGCTCTCTAAACATGTCTGCATTCTGTTATATGTGGAGCAGTGACTGGTCTTGTGAGCTGGGCTATGACTGGTGCTCTCTGAACATGTCTACATTCTGTTATATGTGGAGCAGTGACTGGTCTTGTGAGCTGGGCTATGACTGGTGCTCTCTAAACATGTCCGCATTCTGTTATATGTGGAGAAGTGACTGGTCTTGTGAGCTGGGCTATGACTGGTGCTCTCTAAACATGTCCACATTCTGTTATATGTGGAGGAGTGACTGGTCTTGTGAGCTGGGCTATGACTGGTGCTCTAAACATGTCCACATTCTGTTATATGATGAGCAGTGACTGGTCTTGTGAGCTGGGCTATGACTGGTGCTCTGTAAACATGTCCGTGTTCTGTTATATGTGGAGGAGTGACTGGTCTTGTGAGCTGGGCTATGACTGGTGCTCTGTAAACATGTCCACATTCTGTTATATGTGGAGGAGTGACTGGTCTTGTGAGCTAGGCTATGACCGGTGCTCTGTAAACATGTCCACATTCTGTTATATGTGGAGAAGTGACTGGTCTTGTGAGCTGGGCTATGACTGGTGCTCTGTAAACATGTCCACATTCTGTTATATGTGGAGGAGTGACTGGTCTTGTGAGCTGGGCTATGACTGGTGCTCTGTAAACATGTCCGCATTCTGTTATATGTGGAGGAGTGACTGGTCTTGTGAGCTGGGCTATGACTGGTGCTCTGTAAACATGTCCGCATTCTGTTATATGTGGAGAAGTGACTGGTCTTGTGAGCTGGGCTATGACCGGTGCTCGCTAAACATGTCCACATTCTGTTATATGTGGAGGAGTGACTGGTCTTGTGGGCTGGGCTATGACAGGTGCTCTCTAAACATGTCCGTGTTCTGTTATATGTGGAGGAGTGACTGGTCTTGTGAGCTGAGCCATGACTGGTGCTCTCTAAACATGTCCGCATTCTGTTATATGTGGAGCAGTGACTGGTCTTGTGAGCTGGGCTATGACTGGTGCTCTGTAAACATGTCCGCATTCTGTTATATGTGGAGGAGTGACTGGTCTTGTGGGCTGGGCTATGACTGGTGCTCTGTAAACATGTCCGCATTCTGTTATATGTGGAGGAGTGACTGGTCTTGTGGGCTGGGCTATGACTGGTGCTCTGTAAACATGTCCGCATTCTGTTATATGTGGAGGAGTGACTGGTCTTGTGGGCTGGGCTATGACTGGTGCTCTCTAAACATGTCCGCATTCTGTTATATGTGGAGGAGTGACTGGTCTTGTGGGCTGGGCTATGACTGGTGCTCTCTAAACATGTCCGCATTCTGTTATATGTGGAGGAGTGACTGGTCTTGTGGGCTGGGCTATGACTGGTGCTCTCTAAACATGTCTGCATTCTGTTATATGTGGAGGAGTGACTGGTCTTGTGAGCTGGGCTATGACTGGTGCTCTCTAAACATGTCCGCATTCTGTTATATGTGGAGGAGTGACTGGTCTTGTGGGCTGGGCTATGACTGGTGCTCTCTAAACATGTCCGCATTCTGTTATATGTGGAGGAGTGACTGGTCTTGTGGGCTGGGCTATGACTGGTGCTCTCTAAACATGTCCGCATTCTGTTATATGTGGAGAAGTGACTGGTCTTGTGAGCTGGGCTATGACTGGTGCTCTGTAAACATGTCCGCATTCTGTTATATGTGGAGAAGTGACTGGTCTTGTGAGCTGGGCTATGACTGGTGCTCTCTAAACATGTCCGTGTTCTGTTATATGTGGAGGAGTGACTGGTCTTGTGAGCTGGGCTGTGACTGGTGCTCTCTAAACATGTCCGCATTCTGTTATATGTGGAGGAGTGACTGGTCTTGTGGGCTGGGCTATGACTGGTGCTCTGTAAACATGTCCGCATTCTGTTATATGTGGAGAAGTGACTGGTCTTGTGGGCTGGGCTATGACTGGTGCTCTCTAAACATGTCCACATTCTGTTATATGTGGAGGAGTGACTGGCCTTGTGGGCTGGGCTATGACTGGTGCTCTCTAAACATGTCCGTGTTCTGTTATATGTGGAGCAGTGACTGGTCTTGTGAGCTGGGCTATGACTGGTGCTCTCTAAACATGTCCACATTCTGTTATATGTGGAGGAGTGACTGGTCTTGTGAGCTGGGCTATGACTGGTGCTCTGTAAACATGTCCGCATTCTGTTATATGTGGAGAAGTGACTGGTCTTGTGGGCTGGGCTATGACTGGTGCTCTCTAAACATGTCCACATTCTGTTATATGTGGAGGAGTGACTGGTCTTGTGAGCTGGGCTATGACTGGTGCTCTCTAAACATGTCCGCATTCTGTTATATGTGGAGGAGTGACTGGTCTTGTGAGCTGGGCTATGACTGGTTCTCTCTAAACATGTCCGCATTCTGTTATATGTGGAGCAGTGACTGGTCTTGTGAGCTGGGCTATGACTGCTGCTCTGTAAACATGTCCGTGTTCTGTTATATGTGGAGGAGTGACTGGTCTTGTGAGCTGGGCTATGACTGGTGCTCTCTAAACATGTCCGCATTCTGTTATATGTGGAGGAGTGACTGGTCTTGTGAGCAGGGCTATGACTGGTGCTCTGTAAACATGTCCGCATTCTGTTATATGTGGAGAAGTGACTGGTCTTGTGAGCTGGGCTATGACTGGTGCTCTCTAAACATGTCCGTGTTCTGTTATATGTGGAGGAGTGACTGGTCTTGTGAGCTGGGCTATGACTGGTGCTCTGTAAACATGTCCGCATTCTGTTATATGTGGAGAAGTGACTGGTCTTGTGGGCTGGGCTATGACTGGTGCTCTCTAAACATGTCCGTGTTCTGTTATATGTGGAGGAGTGACTGGTCTTGTGGGCTGGGCTATGACTGGTGCTCTCTAAACATGTCCACATTCTGTTATATGTGGAGGAGTGACTGGTCTTGTGGGCTGGGCTATGACTGGTGCTCTGTAAACATGTCCGCATTCTGTTATATGTGGAGAAGTGACTGGTCTTGTGGGCTGGGCTATGACTGGTGCTCTGTAAACATGTCCGCATTCTGTTATATGTGGAGAAGTGACTGGTCTTGTGGGCTGGGCTATGACTGGTGCTCTCTAAACATGTCCGCATTCTGTTATATGTGGAGAAGTGACTGGTCTTGTGGGCTGGGCTATGACTGGTGCTCTCTAAACATGTCCGCATTCTGTTATATGTGGAGAAGTGACTGGTCTTGTGGGCTGGGCTATGACTGGTGCTCTGTAAACATGTCCGCATTCTGTTATATGTGGAGAAGTGACTGGTCTTGTGAGCTGGGCTATGACTGGTGCTCTCTAATCATGTCCACATTCTGTTATATGTGGAGGAGTGACTGGTCTTGTGAGCTGGGCTATGACTGGTTCTCTCTAAACATGTCCGTGTTCTGTTATATGTGGAGGAGTGACTGGTCTTGTGAGCTGGGCTATGACTGGTGCTCTCTAAACATGTCCACATTCTGTTATATGTGGAGAAGTGACTGGTCTTGTGGGCTGGGCTATGACTGGTGCTCTGTAAACATGTCCGCATTCTGTTATATGTGGAGAAGTGACTGGTCTTGTGAGCTGGGCTATGACTGGTGCTCTCTAAACATGTCCACATTCTGTTATATGTGGAGGAGTGACTGGTCTTGTGGGCTGGGCTATGACTGGTGCTCTGTAAACATGTCCGCATTCTGTTATATGTGGAGAAGTGACTGGTCTTGTGAGCTGGGCTATGACTGGTGCTCTCTAAACATGTCCACATTCTGTTATATGTGGAGGAGTGACTGGTCTTGTGAGCTGGGCTATGACTGGTTCTCTCTAAACATGTCCGTGTTCTGTTATATGTGGAGGAGTGACTGGTCTTGTGAGCTGGGCTATGACTGGTGCTCTCTAAACATGTCCACATTCTGTTATATGTGGAGGAGTGACTGGTCTTGTGAGCTGGGCTATGACTGGTGCTCTGTAAACATGTCCGCATTCTGTTATATGTGGAGAAGTGACTGGTCTTGTGGGCTGGGCTATGACTGGTGCTCTCTAAACATGTCCACATTCTGTTATATGTGGAGGAGTGACTGGTCTTGTGGGCTGGGCTATGACTGGTGCTCTGTAAACATGTCCACATTCTGTTATATGTGGAGCAGTGACTGGTCTTGTGAGCTGAGCCATGACTGGTGCTCTGTAAACATGTCCGCATTCTGTTATATGTGGAGGAGTGACTGGTCTTGTGAGCAGGGCTATGACTGGTGCTCTCTAAACATGTCCGCATTCTGTTATATGTGGAGAAGTGACTGGTCTTGTGAGCTGGGCTATGACTGGTGCTCTCTAAACATGTCTGCATTCTGTTATATGTGGAGGAGTGACTGGTCTTGTGGGCTGGGCTATGACTGGTGCTCTCTAAACATGTCTGCATTCTGTTATATGTGGAGGAGTGACTGGTCTTGTGAGCTGGGCTATGACTGGTGCTCTCTAAACATGTCCACATTCTGTTATATGTGGAGAAGTGACTGGTCTTGTGAGCTGGGCTATGACTGGTGCTCTCTAAACATGTCCACATTCTGTTATATGTGGAGGAGTGACTGGTCTTGTGAGCTGGGCTATGACTGGTGCTCTGTAAACATGTCTGCATTCTGTTATATCTGGAGGAGTGACTGGTCTTGTGAGCTGGGCTATGACTGGTGCTCTCTAAACATGTCCACATTCTGTTATATGTGGAGGAGTGACTGGTCTTGTGAGCAGGGCTATGACTGGTGCTCTCTAAACATGTCCGCATTCTGTTATATGTGGAGGAGTGACTGGTCTTGTGAGCTGGGCTATGACTGGTGCTCTCTAAACATGTCCGCATTCTGTTATATGTGGAGGAGTGACTGGTCTTGTGAGCTGGGCTATGACTGGTTCTCTCTAAACATGTCCGCATTCTGTTATATGTGGAGGAGTGACTGGTCTTGTGAGCTGGGCTATGACTGGTGCTCTCTAAACATGTCCGCATTCTGTTATATGTGGAGCAGTGACTGGTCTTGTGAGCTGGGCTATGACAGGTGCTCTCTAAACATGTCCACATTCTGTTATATGTGGAGGAGTGACTGGTCTTGTGAGCTGGGCTATGACTGGTTCTCTCTAAACATGTCCGCATTCTGTTATATGTGGAGGAGTGACTGGTCTTGTGAGCTGGGCTATGACTGGTGCTCTCTAAACATGTCCACATTCTGTTATATGTGGAGCAGTGACTGGTCTTGTGAGCTGGGCTATGACTGGTGCTCTCTAACCATGTCCACATTCTGTTATATGTGGAGAAGTGACTGGTCTTGTGAGCTGGGCTATGACTGGTGCTCTGTAAACATGTCTGCATTCTGTTATATGTGGAGGAGTGACTGGTCTTGTGGGCTGGGCTATGACTGGTGCTCTCTAAACATGTCTGCATTCTGTTATATGTGGAGGAGTGACTGGTCTTGTGAGCTGGGCTATGACCGGTGCTCTCTAAACATGTCCACATTCTGTTATATGTGGAGGAGTGACTGGTCTTGTGAGCAGGGCTATGACTGGTGCTCTCTAAACATGTCTGCATTCTGTTATATGTGGAGGCGTGACTGGTCTTGTGGGCTGGGCTATGACTGGTGCTCTGTAAACATGTCCACATTCTGTTATATGTGGAGGAGTGACTGGTCTTGTGAGCTGGGCCATGACTGGTGCTCTCTAAACATGTCCGCATTCTGTTATATGTGGAGGAGTGACTGGTCTTGTGAGCTGGGCCATGACTGGTGCTCTCTAAACATGTCCACATTCTGTTATATGTGGAGGAGTGACTGGTCTTGTGGGCTGGGCTATGACTGGTGCTCTCTAAACATGTCCGCATTCTGTTATATGTGGAGGAGTGACTGGTCTTGTGAGCTGGGCCATGACTGGTGCTCTCTAAACATGTCCACATTCTGTTATATGTGGAGGAGTGACTGGTCTTGTGAGCTGGGCTATGACTGGTGCTCTGTAAACATGTCCACATTCTGTTATATGTGGAGCAGTGACTGGTCTTGTGAGCTGGGCTATGACTGGTGCTCTGTAAACATGTCTGCATTCTGTTATATGTGGAGGAGTGACTGGTCTTGTGGGCTGGGCTATGACTGGTGCTCTCTAAACATGTCTGCATTCTGTTATATGTGGAGGAGTGACTGGTCTTGTGGGCTGGGCTATGACTGGTGCTCTCTAAACATGTCTGCATTCTGTTATATGTGGAGGAGTGACTGGTCTTGTGGGCTGGGCTATGACTGGTGCTCTCTAAACATGTCCGCATTCTGTTATATGTGGAGGAGTGACTGGTCTTGTGAGCTGGGCTATGACTGGTGCTCTCTAAACATGTCCACATTCTGTTATATGTGGAGCAGTGACTGGTCTTGTGGGCTGGGCTATGACTGATGCGCTCTAAACATGTCCGCATTCTGTTATATGTGGAGAAGTGACTGGTCTTGTGAGCTGGGCTATGACTGGTGCTCTCTAAACATGTCCGCATTCTGTTATATGTGGAGGAGTGACTGGTCTTGTGAGCTGGGCTATGACTGGTGCTCTGTAAACATGTCTGCATTCTGTTATATGTGGAGGAGTGACTGGTCTTGTGAGCTGGGCTATGACTGGTGCTCTGTAAACATGTCTGCATTCTGTTATATGTGGAGGAGTGACTGGTCTTGTGAGCTGGGCTATGACTGGTTCTCTCTAAACATGTCTACATTCTGTTATATGTGGAGGAGTGACTGGTCTTGTGGGCTGGGCTATGACTGGTGCTCTCTAAACATGTCCGCATTCTGTTATATGTGGAGGAGTGACTGGTCTTGTGAGCTGGGCTATGACTGGTGCTCTCTAAACATGTCTGCATTCTGTTATATGTGGAGGAGTGACTGGTCTTGTGGGCTGGGCTATGACTGGTGCTCTCTAAACATGTCTGCATTCTGTTATATGTGGAGGAGTGACTGGTCTTGTGGGCTGGGCTATGACTGGTGCTCTCTAAACATGTCCGCATTCTGTTATATGTGGAGGAGTGACTGGTCTTGTGAGCTGGGCTATGACTGGTGCTCTCTAAACATGTCCACATTCTGTTATATGTGGAGCAGTGACTGGTCTTGTGGGCTGGGCTATGACTGATGCGCTCTAAACATGTCCGCATTCTGTTATATGTGGAGAAGTGACTGGTCTTGTGAGCTGGGCTATGACTGGTGCTCTCTAAACATGTCCGCATTCTGTTATATGTGGAGGAGTGACTGGTCTTGTGAGCTGGGCTATGACTGGTGCTCTGTAAACATGTCTGCATTCTGTTATATGTGGAGGAGTGACTGGTCTTGTGAGCTGGGCTATGACTGGTTCTCTCTAAACATGTCTACATTCTGTTATATGTGGAGGAGTGACTGGTCTTGTGGGCTGGGCTATGACTGGTGCTCTGTAAACATGTCTGCATTCTGTTATATGTGGAGGAGTGACTGGTCTTGTGAGCTGGGCTATGACTGGTTCTCTCTAAACATGTCCGCATTCTGTTATATGTGGAGGAGTGACTGGTCTTGTGAGCTGGGCTATGACTGGTGCTCTGTAAACATGTCCGCATTCTGTTATATGTGGAGGAGTGACTGGTCTTGTGAGCTGGGCTATGACTGGTGCTCTCTAAACATGTCCGCATTCTGTTATATGTGGAGGAGTGACTGGTCTTGTGAGCTGGGCTATGACTGGTGCTCTGTAAACATGTCCACATTCTGTTATATGTGGAGGAGTGACTGGTCTTGTGAGCTGGGCTATGACTGGTGCTCTGTAAACATGTCCGCATTCTGTTATATGTGGAGGAGTGACTGGTCTTGTGAGCTGGGCTATGACTGGTGCTCTCTAAACATGTCCGCATTCTGTTATATGTGGAGGAGTGACTGGTCTTGTGAGCTGGGCTATGACTGGTGCTCTGTAAACATGTCCACATTCTGTTATATGTGGAGGAGTGACTGGTCTTGTGAGCTGGGCTATGACTGGTGCTCTCTAAACATGTCCGCATTCTGTTATATGTGGAGAAGTGACTGGACTTGTGAGCTGGGCTATGACTGGTGCTCTCTAAACATGTCTGCATTCTGTTATATGTGGAGGAGTGACTGGTCTTGTGAGCTGGGCTATGACTGGTGCTCTGTAAACATGTCTGCATTCTGTTATATGTGGAGGAGTGACTGGTCTTGTGGGCTGGGCTATGACTGGTGCTCTGTAAACATGTCCACATTCTGTTATATGTGGAGGAGTGACTGGTCTTGTGAGCTGGGCTATGACTGGTGCTCTGTAAACATGTCCACATTCTGTTATATGTGGAGGAGTGACTGGTCTTGTGGGCTGGGCTATGACTGGTGCTCTGTAAACATGTCCACATTCTGTTATATGTGGAGGAGTGACTGGTCTTGTGAGCTGGGCTATGACTGGTGCTCTGTAAACATGTCCACATTCTGTTATATGTGGAGGAGTGACTGGTCTTGTGAGCTGGGCTATGACTGGTGCTCTGTAAACATGTCCGTGTTCTGTTATATGTGGAGGAGTGACTGGTTTTGTGAGCTTAGCTATGACTGGTGCTCTCTAAACATGTCCGCATTCTGTTATATGTGGAGGAGTGACTGGTCTTGTGAGCTGGGCTATGACTGGTGCTCTGTAAACATGTCCACATTCTGTTATATGTGGAGGAGTGACTGGTCTTGTGAGCTGGGCTATGACTGGTGCTCTCTAAACATGTCCGCATTCTGTTATATGTGGAGAAGTGACTGGACTTGTGAGCTGGGCTATGACTGGTGCTCTGTAAACATGTCTGCATTCTGTTATATGTGGAGGAGTGACTGGTCTTGTGAGCTGGGCTATGACTGGTTCTCTCTAAACATGTCTACATTCTGTTATATGTGGAGGAGTGACTGGTCTTGTGAGCTGGGCTATGACTGGTGCTCTCTAAACATGTCCACATTCTGTTATATGTGGAGGAGTGACTGGTCTTGTGAGCTGGGCTATGACTGGTGCTCTGTAAACATGCCCGCATTCTGTTATATGTGGAGGAGTGACTGGTCTTGTGAGCTGGGCTATGACTGGTGCTCTCTAAACATGTCCGCATTCTGTTATATGTGGAGGAGTGACTGGTCTTGTGAGCTGGGCTATGACTGGTGCTCTGTAAACATGTCCACATTCTGTTATATGTGGAGGAGTGACTGGTCTTGTGAGCTGGGCTATGACTGGTGCTCTGTAAACATGTCTGCATTCTGTTATATGTGGAGGAGTGACTGGTCTTGTGAGCTGGGCTATGACTGGTTCTCTCTAAACATGTCTACATTCTGTTATATGTGGAGGAGTGACTGGTCTTGTGGGCTGGGCTATGACTGGTGCTCTCTAAACATGTCCACATTCTGTTATATGTGGAGGAGTGACTGGTCTTGTGAGCTGGGCTATGACTGGTGCTCTGTAAACATGTCCGCATTCTGTTATATGTGGAGGAGTGACTGGTCTTGTGAGCTGGGCTATGACTGGTGCTCTCTAAACATGTCCGCATTCTGTTATATGTGGAGGAGTGACTGGTCTTGTGAGCTGGGCTATGACTGGTGCTCTGTAAACATGTCCACATTCTGTTATATGTGGAGGAGTGACTGGTCTTGTGAGCTGGGCTATGACTGGTGCTCTCTAAACATGTCCGCATTCTGTTATATGTGGAGAAGTGACTGGACTTGTGAGCTGGGCTATGACTGGTGCTCTCTAAACATGTCTGCATTCTGTTATATGTGGAGGAGTGACTGGTCTTGTGAGCTGGGCTATGACTGGTGCTCTGTAAACATGTCTGCATTCTGTTATATGTGGAGGAGTGACTGGTCTTGTGGGCTGGGCTATGACTGGTGCTCTGTAAACATGTCCACATTCTGTTATATGTGGAGGAGTGACTGGTCTTGTGAGCTGGGCTATGACTGGTGCTCTGTAAACATGTCCACATTCTGTTATATGTGGAGGAGTGACTGGTCTTGTGGGCTGGGCTATGACTGGTGCTCTGTAAACATGTCCACATTCTGTTATATGTGGAGGAGTGACTGGTCTTGTGAGCTGGGCTATGACTGGTGCTCTGTAAACATGTCCACATTCTGTTATATGTGGAGGAGTGACTGGTCTTGTGAGCTGGGCTATGACTGGTGCTCTGTAAACATGTCCGTGTTCTGTTATATGTGGAGGAGTGACTGGTTTTGTGAGCTTAGCTATGACTGGTGCTCTCTAAACATGTCCGCATTCTGTTATATGTGGAGGAGTGACTGGTCTTGTGGGCTGGGCCATGACTGGTGCTCTGTAAACATGTCCACATTCTGTTATATGTGGAGGAGTGACTGGTCTTGTGAGCTGGGCTATGACTGGTGCTCTGTAAACATGTCCGTGTTCTGTTATATGTGGAGGAGTGACTGGTTTTGTGAGCTTAGCTATGACTGGTGCTCTCTAAACATGTCCGCATTCTGTTATATGTGGAGAAGTGACTGGTCTTGTGGGCTGGGCTATGACTGGTGCTCTCTAAACATGTCCGTGTTCTGTTATATGTGGAGGAGTGACTGGTCTTGTGAGCTGGGCTATGACTGGTGCTCTCTAAACATGTCCGTGTTCTGTTATATGTGGAGGAGTGACTGGTCTTGTGGGCTGGGCTATGACTGGTGCTCTCTAAACATGTCCACATTCTGTTATATGTGGAGGAGTGACTGGTCTTGTGAGCTGGGCTATGACTGGTGCTCTCTAAACATGTCTGTGTTCTGTTATATGTGGAGAAGTGACTGGTCTTGTGAGCTGGGCTATGACTGGTGCTCTCTAAACATGTCCGCATTCTGTTATATGTGGAGCAGTGACTGGTCTTGTGAGCTTAGCTATGACTGGTGCTCTCTAAACATGTCCGCATTCTGTTATATGTGGAGGAGTGACTGGTCTTGTGAGCTGGGCTATGACTGGTGCTCTCTAAACATGTCCACATTCTGTTATATGTGGAGCAGTGACTGGTCTTGTGAGCTGGGCTATGACTGGTGCTCTCTAAACATGTCCGCATTCTGTTATATGTGGAGCAGTGACTGGTCTTGTGAGCTGGGCTATGACTGGTGCTCTCTAAACATGTCCGCATTCTGTTATATGTGGAGGAGTGACTGGTCTTGTGAGCTGGGCTATGACTGGTGCTCTCTAAACATGTCCACATTCTGTTATATGTGGAGCAGTGACTGGTCTTGTGAGCTGGGCTATGACTGGTGCTCTCTAAACATGTCCGCATTCTGTTATATGTGGAGGAGTGACTGGTCTTGTAAGCTGGGCTATGACTGGTGCTCTCTAAACATGTCCACATTCTGTTATATGTGGAGCAGTGACTGGTCTTGTGGGCTGGGCTATGACTGGTGCTCTGTAAACATGTCCACATTCTGTTATATGTGGAGCAGTGACTGGTCTTGTGAGCTGGGCCATGACTGGTGCTCTCTAAACATGTCTGCATTCTGTTATATGTGGAGGAGTGACTGGTCTTGTGAGCTGGGCTATGACTGGTGCTCTCTAAACATGTCCACATTCTGTTATATGTGGAGCAGTGACTGGTCTTGTGAGCTGGGCTATGACTGGTGCTCTCTAAACATGTCCACATTCTGTTATATGTGGAGCAGTGACTGGTCTTGTGGGCTGGGCTATGACTGGTGCTCTGTAAACATGTCCACATTCTGTTATATGTGGAGCAGTGACTGGTCTTGTGAGCTGGGCCATGACTGGTGCTCTCTAAACATGTCCGCATTCTGTTATATGTGGAGCAGTGACTGGTCTTGTGAGCTGGGCCATGACAGGTGCTCTCTAAACATGTCCACATTCTGTTATATGTGGAGCAGTGACTGGTCTTGTGGGCTGGGCTATGACTGGTGCTCTGTAAACATGTCCACATTCTGTTATATGTGGAGGAGTGACTGGTCTTGTGGGCTGGGCTATGACTGGTGCTCTCTAAACATGTCCGCATTCTGTTATATGTGGAGGAGTGACTGGTCTTGTGAGCTGGGCTATGACTGGTGCTCTCTAAACATGTCCACATTCTGTTATATGTGGAGGAGTGACTGGTTTTGTGAGCTTAGCTATGACTGGTGCTCTCTAAACATGTCCGCATTCTGTTATATGTGGAGGAGTGACTGGTCTTGTGAGCTGGGCTATGACTGGTGCTCTCTAAACATGTCTGCATTCTGTTATATGTGGAGGAGTGACTGGTCTTGTGAGCTGGGCTATGACTGGTGCTCTGTAAACATGTCCGCATTCTGTTATATGTGGAGGAGTGACTGGTCTTGTGAGCTGGGCTATGACTGGTGCTCTCTAAACATGTCCGCATTCTGTTATATGTGGAGGAGTGACTGGTCTTGTGAGCTGGGCTATGACTGGTACTCTCTAAACATGTCCGCATTCTGTTATATGTGGAGGAGTGACTGGTCTTGTGAGCTGGGCTATGACTGGTGCTCTCTAAACATGTCTGCATTCTGTTATATGTGGAGGAGTGACTGGTCTTGTGAGCTGGGCTATGACTGGTGCTCTCTAAACATGTCCACATTCTGTTATATGTGGAGCAGTGACTGGTCTTGTGGGCTGGGCTATGACTGGTGCTCTGTAAACATGTCCACATTCTGTTATATGTAGAGGAGTGACTGGTCTTGTGAGCTGGGCTATGACTGGTGCTCTCTAAACATGTCCGCATTCTGTTATATGTGGAGGAGTGACTGGTCTTGTGGGCTGGGCTATGACCGGTGCTCTCTAAACATGTCCGCATTCTGTTATATGTGGAGGAGTGACTGGTCTTGTGAGCTGGGCTATGACTGGTTCTCTCTAAACATGTCCACATTCTGTTATATGTGGAGCAGTGACTGGTCTTGTGGGCTGGGCTATGACCGGTGCTCTCTAAACATGTCCGCATTCTGTTATATGTGGAGGAGTGACTGGTCTTGTGAGCTGGGCTATGACTGGTGCTCTCTAAACATGTCCACATTCTGTTATATGTGGAGCAGTGACTGGTCTTGTGGGCTGGGCTATGACCGGTGCTCTCTAAACATGTCCGCATTCTGTTATATGTGGAGGAGTGACTGGTCTTGTGAGCTGGGCTATGACTGGTGCTCTCTAAACATGTCCACATTCTGTTATATGTGGAGGAGTGACTGGTCTTGTGAGCTGGGCTATGACTGGTGCTCTCTAAACATGTCTGCATTCTGTTATATGTGGAGGAGTGACTGGTCTTGTGAGCTGGGCTATGACTGGTGCTCTCTAAACATGTCCACATTCTGTTATATGTGGAGCAGTGACTGGTCTTGTGGGCTGGGCTATGACTGGTGCTCTGTAAACATGTCCGCATTCTGTTATATGTGGAGGAGTGACTGGTCTGGTGAGTTGGGCTATGACTGGTGCTCTCTAAACATGTCTACATTCTGTTATATGTGGAGGAGTGACTGGTCTAGTGAGTTGGGCTATGACTGGTGCTCTCTAAACATGTCTGCATTCTGTTATATGTGGAGCAGTGACTGGTCTTGTGAGCTGGGCTATGACTGGTGCTCTGTAAACATGTCCACATTCTGTTATATGTGGAGAAGTGACTGGTCTTGTGAGCTGGGCTATGACTGGTGCTCTCTAAACATGTCTGCATTCTGTTATATGTGGAGGAGTGACTGGTCTTGTGGGCTGGGCCATGACTGGTGCTCTGTAAACATGTCCGCATTCTGTTATATGTGGAGGAGTGACTGGTCTTGTGAGCTGGGCTATGACTGGTGCTCTCTAAACATGTCCGCATTCTGTTATATGTGGAGGAGTGACTGGTCTTGTGAGTTGGGCTATGACTGGTGCTCTCTAAACATGTCTGCATTCTGTTATATGTGGAGGAGTGACTGGTCTTGTGAGCTGGGCTATGACTGGTGCTCTCTAAACATGTCTGCATTCTGTTATATGTGGAGGAGTGACTGGTCTTGTGAGCTGGGCTATGACTGGTGCTCTGTAAACATGTCCACATTCTGTTATATATGGAGCAGTGACTGGTCTTGTGAGCTGGGCTATGACTGGTGCTCTCTAAACATGTCTACATTTTGTTATATGTGGAGGAGTGACTGGTCTTGTGGGCTGGGCTATGACTGGTGCTCTCTAAACATGTCTACATTTTGTTATATGTGGAGGAGTGACTGGTCTGGTGAGTTGGGCTATGACTGGTGCTCTCTAAACATGTCTACATTTTGTTATATGTGGAGGAGTGACTGGTCTGGTGAGTTGGGCTATGACTGGTGCTCTCTAAACATGTCCGCATTCTGTTATATGTGGAGGAGTGACTGGTCTTGTGGGCTGGGCTATGACTGGTGCTCTGTAAACATGTCCGCATTCTGTTATATGTGGAGGAGTGACTGGTCTTGTGAGCTGGGCTATGACTGGTGCTCTGTAAACATGTCCACATTCTGTTATATGTGGAGAAGTGACTGGTCTTGTGAGCTGGGCTATGACTGGTGCTCTCTAAACATGTCTGCATTCTGTTATATGTGGAGGAGTGACTGGTCTTGTGGGCTGGGCCATGACTGGTGCTCTGTAAACATGTCCACATTCTGTTATATGTGGAGAAGTGACTGGTCTTGTGAGTTGGGCTGTGACTGGTGCTCTGTAAACATGTCCACATTCTGTTATATATGGAGCAGTGACTGGTCTTGTGAGCTGGGCTATGACTGGTGCTCTCTAAACATGTCCGCATTCTGTTATATGTGGAGGAGTGACTGGTCTTGTGGGCTGGGCTATGACTGGTGCTTTCTAAACATGTCTGCATTCTGTTATATGTGGAGCAGTGACTGGTCTTGTGAGCTGGGCTATGACTGGTGCTCTCTAAACATGTCCGCATTCTGTTATATGTGGAGAAGTGACTGGTCTTGTGAGCTGGACTATGACTGGTGCTCTGTAAACATGTCCGAATTCTGTTATATGTGGAGGAGTGACTGGTCTTGTGAGCTGGGCTATGACTGGTGCTCTCTAAACATGTCCGCATTCTGTTATATGTGGAGCAGTGACTGGTCTTGTGAGCTGGGCTATGACAGGTGCTCTCTAAACATGTCCGCATTCTGTTATATGTGGAGGAGTGACTGGTCTTGTGGGCTGGGCTATGACTGGTGCTCTCTAAACATGTCCACATTCTGTTATATGTGGAGCAGTGACTGGTCTTGTGAGCTGGGCTATGACAGGTGCTCTCTAAACATGTCCGCATTCTGTTATATGTGGAGGAGTGACTGGTCTTGTGAGCAGGGCTATGACCGGTGCTCTCTAAACATGTCCGCATTCTGTTATATGTGGAGGAGTGACTGGTCTTGTGAGCTGGGCTATGACTGGTGCTCTGTAAACATGTCTGCATTCTGTTATATGTGGAGGAGTGACTGGTCTTGTGAGCTGAGCCATGACTGGTGCTCTCTAAACATGTCCACATTCTGTTATATGTGGAGAAGTGACTGGTCTTGTGGGCTGGGCTATGACTGGTGCTCTCTAAACATGTTCACATTCTGTTATATGTGGAGGAGTGACTGGTCTTGTGAGCTGGGCTATGCCTGGTGCTCTCTAAACATGTCCACATTCTGTTATATGTGGAGGAGTGACTGGTCTTGTGAGCTGGGCTATGACAGGTGCTCTCTAAACATGTTCACATTCTGTTATATGTGGAGGAGTGACTGGTCTTGTGAGCTGGGCTATGACAGGTGCTCTCTAAACATGTCCGCATTCTGTTATATGTGGAGGAGTGACTGGTCTTGTGAGCTGGGATACGACTGGTGCTCTCTAAACATGTCCGCATTCTGTTATATGTGGAGGAGTGACTGGTCTTGTGAGCTGGGCTATGACAGGTGCCCTCTAAACATGTCTGCATTCTGTTATATGTGGAGGAGTGACTGGTCTTGTGAGCTGGGCTATGACTGGTGCTCTCTAAACATGTCCGCATTCTGTTATATGTGGAGGAGTGACTGGTCTTGTGAGCTGGGCTATGACTGGTGCTCTGTAAACATGTCTGCATTCTGTTATATGTGGAGGAGTGACTGGTCTTGTGAGCTGGGCTATGACTGGTGCTCTGTAAACATGTCCGCATTCTGTTATATGTGGAGGAGTGACTGGTCTTGTGGGCTGGGCTATGACTGGTGCTCTCTAAACATGTCCGCATTCTGTTATATGTGGAGGAGTGACTGGTCTTGTGGGCTGGGCCATGACTGGTGCTCTGTAAACATGTCCGCATTCTGTTATATGTGGAGGAGTGACTGGTCTTGTGAGCTGGGCTATGACTGGTGCTCTGTAAACATGTCCGCATTCTGTTATATGTGGAGGAGTGACTGGTCTTGTGAGCTGGGCTATGACTGGTGCTCTGTAAACATGTCCGCATTCTGTTATATGTGGAAGAGTGACTGGTATTGTGGGCTGGGCTATGACCGGTGCTCTCTAAACATGTCCACATTCTGTTATATGTGGAGCAGTGACTGGTCTTGTGAGCTGGGCTATGACTGGTGCTCTGTAAACATGTCCGCATTCTGTTATATGTGGAGGAGTGACTGGTCTTGTGAGCTGGGCTATGACTGGTGCTCTGTAAACATGTCCACATTCTGTTATATGTGGAGGAGTGACTGGTCTTGTGAGCTGGGCTATGACTGGTGCTCTCTAAATATGTCCGCATTCTGTTATATGTGGAGGAGTGACTGGTCTTGTGGGCTGGGCCATGACTGGTGCTCTGTAAACATGTCCGCATTCTGTTATATGTGGAGGAGTGACTGGTCTTGTGAGCTGGGCTATGACTGGTGCTCTCTAAACATGTCCGCATTCTGTTATATGTGGAGAAGTGACTGGTCTTGTGGGCTGGGCTATGACTGGTGCTCTGTAAACATGTCTGCATTCTGTTATATGTGGAGGAGTGACTGGTCTTGTGAGCTGGGCTATGACTGGTGCTCTGTAAACATGTCCGCATTCTGTTATATGTGGAGGAGTGACTGGTCTTGTGGGCTGGGCTATGACTGGTGCTCTCTAAACATGTCCGCATTCTGTTATATGTGGAGGAGTGACTGGTCTTGTGGGCTGGGCCATGACTGGTGCTCTGTAAACATGTCCGCATTCTGTTATATGTGGAGGAGTGACTGGTCTTGTGAGCTGGGCTATGACTGGTGCTCTCTAAACATGTCCGCATTCTGTTATATGTGGAGGAGTGACTGGTCTTGTGAGCTGGGCTATGACTGGTGCTCTCTAAACATGTCCGCATTCTGTTATATGTGGAGCAGTGACTGGTCTTGTGAGCTGGGCTATGACTGGTGCTCTGTAAACATGTCCGCATTCTGTTATATGTGGAGGAGTGACTGGTCTTGTGAGCTGGGCTATGACTGGTGCTCTCTAAACATGTCCACATTCTGTTATATGTGGAGGAGTGACTGGTCTTGTGAGCTGGGCTATGACTGGTTCTCTCTAAACATGTCTGCATTCTGTTATATGTGGAGGAGTGACTGGTCTTGTGAGCTGGGCTATGACTGGTGCTCTCTAAACATGTCCACATTCTGTTATATATGGAGCAGTGACTGGTCTTGTGAGCTGGGCTATGACTGGTGCTCTCTAAACATGTCCGCATTCTGTTATATGTGGAGGAGTGACTGGTCTTGTGAGCTGGGCTATGACTGGTGCTCTCTAAACATGTCCGCATTCTGTTATATGTGGAGGAGTGACTGGTCTTGTGAGCTGGGCTATGACTGGTGCTCTCTAAACATGTCCACATTCTGTTATATGTGGAGGAGTGACTGGTCTTGTGGGCTGGGCCATGACTGGTGCTCTGTAAACATGTCCGCATTCTGTTATATGTGGAGGAGTGACTGGTCTTGTGGGCTGGGCTATGACTGGTGCTCTGTAAACATGTCCGCATTCTGTTATATGTGGAGGAGTGACTGGTCTTGTGAGCTGGGCTATGACTGGTGCTCTCTAAACATGTCCACATTCTGTTATATGTGGAGGAGTGACTGGTCTTGTGAGCTGGGCTATGACTGGTGCTCTGTAAACATGTCTGCATTCTGTTATATGTGGAGAAGTGACTGGTCTTGTGAGCTGGGCTATGACTGGTGCTCTCTAAACATGTCCACATTCTGTTATATGTGGAGGAGTGACTGGTCTTGTGGGCTGGGCTATGACTGGTGCTCTCTAAACATGTCCGCATTCTGTTATATGTGGAGCAGTGACTGGTCTTGTGGGCTGGGCTATGACTGGTGCTCTGTAAACATGTCCGCATTCTGTTATATGTGGAGGAGTGACTGGTCTTGTGAGCTGGGCTATGACTGGTGCTCTCTAAACATGTCCGCATTCTGTTATATGTGGAGGAGTGACTGGTCTTGTGAGCTGGGCTATGACTGGTGCTCTCTAAACATGTCCACATTCTGTTATATGTGGAGGAGTGACTGGTCTTGTGAGCTGGGCTATGACTGGTGCTCTGTAAACATGTCCGCATTCTGTTATATGTGGAGGAGTGACTGGTCTTGTGGGCTGGGCTATGACTGGTGCTCTGTAAACATGTCCGCATTCTGTTATATGTGGAGGAGTGACTGGTCTTGTGAGCTGGGCTATGACTGGTGCTCTGTAAACATGTCCACATTCTGTTATATGTGGAGGAGTGACTGGTCTTGTGAGCTGGGCTATGACTGGTGCTCTCTAAATATGTCCGCATTCTGTTATATGTGGAGGAGTGACTGGTCTTGTGAGCTGGGCTATGACTGGTGCTCTCTAAATATGTCTGCATTCTGTTATATGTGGAGAAGTGACTGGTCTTGTGGGCTGGGCCATGACTGGTGCTCTGTAAACTTGTCCGCATTCTGTTATATGTGGAGGAGTGACTGGTCTTGTGAGCTGGGCTATGACTGGTGCTCTCTAAACATGTCCGCATTCTGTTATATGTGGAGAAGTGACTGGTCTTGTGAGCTGGGCTATGACTGGTGCTCTGTAAACATGTCCGCATTCTGTTATATGTGGAGGAGTGACTGGTCTTGTGAGCTGGGCTATGACTGGTGCTCTCTAAACATGTCCACATTCTGTTATATGTGGAGGAGTGACTGGTCTTGTGAGCTGGGCTATGACTGGTGCTCTGTAAACATGTCTGCATTCTGTTATATGTGGAGCAGTGACTGGTCTTGTGAGCTGAGCCATGACTGGTGCTCTCTAAACATGTCCACATTCTGTTATATGTGGAGGAGTGACTGGTCTTGTGGGCTGGGCCATGACTGGTGCTCTGTAAACATGTCCGCATTCTGTTATATGTGGAGGAGTGACTGGTCTTGTGGGCTGGGCTATGCCTGGTGCTCTCTAAACATGTCTGCATTCTGTTATATGTGGAGGAGTGACTGGTCTTGTGGGCTGGGCTATGACTGGTGCTCTCTAAACATGTCCACATTCTGTTATATGTGGAGGAGTGACTGGTCTTGTGAGCTGGGCCATGACTGGTGCTCTCTAAACATGTCCGCATTCTGTTATATGTGGAGGAGTGACTGGTCTTGTGGGCTGGGCTATGACTGGTGCTCTGTAAACATGTCCACAGTCTGTTATATGTGGAGGAGTGACTGGTCTTGTGAGCTGGGCTATGACTGGTGCTCTGTAAACATGTCTGCATTCTGTTATATGTGGAGAAGTGACTGGTCTTGTGAGCTGGGCTATGACTGGTGCTCTGTAAACATGTCCGCATTCTGTTATATGTGGAGGAGTGACTGGTCTTGTGAGCTGGGCTATGACTGGTGCTCTCTAAACATGTCTGCATTCTGTTATATGTGGAGAAGTGACTGGTCTTGTGAGCTGGGCTATGACTGGTGCTCTGTAAACATGTCTGCATTCTGTTATATGTGGAGCAGTGACTGGTCTTGTGAGCTGGGCTATGACTGGTGCTCTCTAAACATGTCTGCATTCTGTTATATGTGGAGCAGTGACTGGTCTTGTGAGCTGGGCTATGACTGGTGCTTTCTGAACATGTCTACATTCTGTTATATGTGGAGCAGTGACTGGTCTTGTGAGCTGGGCTATGACTGGTGCTCTCTAAACATGTCCGCATTCTGTTATATGTGGAGGAGTGACTGGTCTTGTGAGCTGGGCTATGACTGGTGCTCTGTAAACATGTCCACATTCTGTTATATGTGGAGGAGTGACTGGTCTTGTGAGCTGGGCTATGACTGGTTCTCTCTAAACATGTCCGCATTCTGTTATATGTGGAGGAGTGACTGGTCTTGTGAGCTGGGCTATGACTGGTGCTCTCTAAACATGTCCGCATTCTGTTATATGTGGAGGAGTGACTGGTCTTGTGAGCTGGGCTATGACTGGTGCTCTCTAAACATGTCTGCATTCTGTTATATGTGGAGGAGTGACTGGTCTTGTGAGCTGGGCTATGACTGGTGC
Source organism: Hyperolius riggenbachi (assembly GCF_040937935.1). Lineage (NCBI taxonomy): Eukaryota > Metazoa > Chordata > Amphibia > Anura > Hyperoliidae > Hyperolius > Hyperolius riggenbachi. The sequence goes on from NC_090647.1 coordinate 5,990,544, forward strand.
TCTGTAAACATGTCCACATTCTGTTATATGTGGAGGAGTGACTGGTCTTGTGAGCTGGGCTATGACTGGTGCTCTCTAAACATGTCCGCATTCTGTTATATGTGGAGGAGTGACTGGTCTTGTGAGCTGGGCTATGACTGGTGCTCTGTAAACATGTCCGCATTCTGTTATATGTGGAGCAGTGACTGGTCTTGTGAGCTGGGCTATGACTGGTGCTCTCTAAATATGTCCGCATTCTGTTATATGTGGAGGAGTGACTGGTCTTGTGGGCTGGACCATGACTGGTGCTCTGTAAACATGTCCGCATTCTGTTATATGTGGAGGAGTGACTGGTCTTGTGAGCTGGGCTATGACTGGTGCTCTCTAAACATGTCCACATTCTGTTATATGTGGAGGAGTGACTGGTCTTGTGAGCTAGGCTATGACCGGTGCTCTGTAAACATGTCCACATTCTGTTATATGTGGAGAAGTGACTGGTCTTGTGAGCTGGGCTATGACTGGTGCTCTGTAAACATGTCCACATTCTGTTATATGTGGAGGAGTGACTGGTCTTGTGAGCTGGGCTATGACTGGTGCTCTGTAAACATGTCCGCATTCTGTTATATGTGGAGGAGTGACTGGTCTTGTGAGCTGGGCTATGACTGGTGCTCTGTAAACATGTCCGCATTCTGTTATATGTGGAGAAGTGACTGGTCTTGTGAGCTGGGCTATGACCGGTGCTCGCTAAACATGTCCACATTCTGTTATATGTGGAGGAGTGACTGGTCTTGTGGGCTGGGCTATGACAGGTGCTCTCTAAACATGTCCGTGTTCTGTTATATGTGGAGGAGTGACTGGTCTTGTGAGCTGAGCCATGACTGGTGCTCTCTAAACATGTCCGCATTCTGTTATATGTGGAGCAGTGACTGGTCTTGTGAGCTGGGCTATGACTGGTGCTCTGTAAACATGTCCGCATTCTGTTATATGTGGAGGAGTGACTGGTCTTGTGGGCTGGGCTATGACTGGTGCTCTGTAAACATGTCCGCATTCTGTTATATGTGGAGGAGTGACTGGTCTTGTGGGCTGGGCTATGACTGGTGCTCTGTAAACATGTCCGCATTCTGTTATATGTGGAGGAGTGACTGGTCTTGTGGGCTGGGCTATGACTGGTGCTCTCTAAACATGTCCGCATTCTGTTATATGTGGAGGAGTGACTGGTCTTGTGGGCTGGGCTATGACTGGTGCTCTCTAAACATGTCCGCATTCTGTTATATGTGGAGGAGTGACTGGTCTTGTGGGCTGGGCTATGACTGGTGCTCTCTAAACATGTCTGCATTCTGTTATATGTGGAGGAGTGACTGGTCTTGTGAGCTGGGCTATGACTGGTGCTCTCTAAACATGTCTGCATTCTGTTATATGTGGAGGAGTGACTGGTCTTGTGAGCTGGGCTATGACTGGTGCTCTCTAAACATGTCCGTGTTCTGTTATATGTGGAGAAGTGACTGGTCTTGTGAGCTGGGCTATGACTGGTGCTCTGTAAACATGTCCGCATTCTGTTATATGTGGAGGAGTGACTGGTCTTGTGAGCTAGGCTATGACTGGTGCTCTCTAAACATGTCCACATTCTGTTATATGTGGAGGAGTGACTGGTCTTGTGAGCTGGGCTATGACTGGTGCTCTCTAAACATGTCCGCATTCTGTTATATGTGGAGGAGTGACTGGTCTTGTGAGCTGGGCTATGACTGGTGCTCTCTAAACATGTCCACATTCTGTTATATGTGGAGCAGTGACTGGTCTTGTGAGCTGGGCTATGACTGGTGCTCTGTAAACATGTCCGCATTCTGTTATATGTGGAGGAGTGACTGGTCTTGTGAGCTGAGCCATGACTGGTGCTCTCTAAACATGTCCGCATTCTGTTATATGTGGAGGAGTGACTGGTCTTGTGAGCTGAGCCATGACTGGTGCTCTCTAAACATGTCTGCATTCTGTTATATGTGGAGTAGTGACTGGTCTTGTGAGCTGGGCTATGACTGGTGCTCTCTAAACATGTCCACATTCTGTTATATGTGGAGGAGTGACTGGTCTTGTGAGCAGGGCTATGACTGGTGCTCTGTAAACATGTCCGCATTCTGTTATATGTGGAGTAGTGACTGGTCTTGTGAGCTGGGCTATGACTGGTGCTCTGTAAACATGTCCGCATTCTGTTATATGTGGAGCAGTGACTGGTCTTGTGAGCTGGGCTATGACTGGTGCTCTGTAAACATGTCCACATTCTGTTATATGTGGAGGAGTGACTGGTCTTGTGAGCTGAGCCATGACTGGTGCTCTCTAAACATGTCCGCATTCTGTTATATGTGGAGCAGTGACTGGTCTTGTGAGCTGAGCCATGACTGGTGCTCTCTAAACATGTCCGCATTCTGTTATATGTGGAGTAGTGACTGGTCTTGTGAGCTGGGCTATGACTGGTGCTCTGTAAACATGTCCGCATTCTGTTATATGTGGAGCAGTGACTGGTCTTGTGAGCTGGGCGATGACTGGTGCTCTCTAAACATGTCCGCATTCTGTTATATGTGGAGAAGTGACTGGTATTGTGGGCTGGGCTATGACTGGTGCTCTCTAAACATGTCCGCATTCTGTTATATGTGGAGAAGTGACTGGTATTGTGAGCTGGGCTATGACTGGTGCTCTCTAAACATGTCCGCATTCTGTTATATGTGGAGGAGTGACTAGTCTTGTGAGCTGGGCTATGACTGGTGCTCTGTAAACATGTCCGCATTCTGTTATATGTGGAGGAGTGACTGGTCTTGTGAGCTGGGCTATGACTGGTGCTCTCTAAACATGTCCGCATTCTGTTATATGTGGAGGAGTGACTGGTCTTGTGAGCTGGGCTATGACTGGTGCTCTCTAAACATGTCCGCATTCTGTTATATGTGCAGGAGTGACTGGTCTTGTGAGCTGGGCTATGACTGGTGCTCTGTAAACATGTCCGCATTCTGTTATATGTGGAGGAGTGACTGGTCTTGTGGGCTGGGCTATGACTGGTGCTCTCTAAACATGTCCACATTCTGTTATATGTGGAGGAGTGACTGGTCTTGTGAGCTGGGCTATGACTGGTGCTCTCTAAACATGTCCGCATTCTGTTATATGTGGAGCAGTGACTGGTCTTGTGAGCTGGGCTATGACTGGTGCTCTGTAAACATGTCCACATTCTGTTATATGTGGAAGAGTGACTGGTCTTGTGAGCTGGGCTATGACTGGTGCTCTCTAAACATGTCCGCATTCTGTTATATGTGGAGGAGTGACTGGTCTTGTGAGCTGGGCTATGACTGGTGCTCTCTAAACATGTCCGTGTTCTGTTATATGTGGAGGAGTGACTGGTCTTGTGAGCTGGGCTATGACTGGTGCTCTGTAAACATGTCTGCATTCTGTTATATGTGGAAGAGTGACTGATCTTGTGAGCTGGGCTATGACTGGTGCTCTGTAAACATGTCCACATTCTGTTATATGTGGAGGAGTCACTGGTCTTGTGAGCTGGGCTATGACTGGTGCTCTGTAAACATGTCCGTGTTCTGTTATATGTGGAGGAGTGACTGGTCTTGTGAGCTGGGCTATGACTGGTGCTCTGTAAACATGTCTGCATTCTGTTATATGTGGAAGAGTGACTGATCTTGTGAGCTGGGCTATGACTGGTGCTCTGTAAACATGTCCGCATTCTGTTATATGTGGAGGAGTCACTGGTCTTGTGAGCTGGGCTATGACTGTTGCTCTCTAAACATGTCCGTGTTCTGTTATATGTGGAGGAGTGACTGGTCTTGTGAGCTGGGCTATGACTGGTGCTCTCTAAACATGTCCGCATTCTGTTATATGTGGAGAAGTGACTGGTCTTGTGAGCTGGGCCATGACTGGTGCTCTCTAAACATGTCCGTGTTCTGTTATATGTGGAGGAGTGACTGGTCTTGTGAGCTGGGCCATGACTGGTGCTCTCTAAACATGTCCGTGTTCTGTTATATGTGGAGGAGTGACTGGTCTTGTGAGCTGGGCTATGACTGGTGCTCTCTAAACATGTCCGCATTCTGTTATATGTGGAGGAGTGACTGGTCTTGTGAGCTGGGCCATGACTGGTGCTCTCTAAACATGTCCGTGTTCTGTTATATGTGGAGGAGTGACTGGTCTTGTGAGCTGGGCTATGACTGGTGCTCTGTAAACATGTCCGCATTCTGTTATATGTGGAGCAGTGACTGGTCTTGTGGGCTGGGCTATGACTGGTGCTCTCTAAACATGTCCGCATTCTGTTATATGTGGAAGAGTGACTGGTCTTGTGAGCTGGGCTATGACTGGTGCTCTGTAAACATGTCCACATTCTGTTATATGTGGAGGAGTCACTGGTCTTGTGAGCTGGGCTATGACTGGTGCTCTCTAAACATGTCCACATTCTGTTATATGTGGAGGAGTGACTGGTCTTGTGAGCTGGGCTATGACTGGTTCTCTCTAAACATGTCCGTGTTCTGTTATATGTGGAGGAGTGACTGGTCTTGTGAGCTGGGCTATGACTGGTGCTCTCTAAACATGTCTGCATTCTGTTATATGTGGAGGAGTGACTGGTCTTGTGAGCTGGGCTATGACTGGTGCTCTCTAAACATGTCCACATTCTGTTATATGTGGAGGAGTGACTGGTCTTGTGAGCTGGGCTATGACTGGTGCTCTCTAAACATGTCCGCATTCTGTTATATGTGGAGAAGTGACTGGTCTTGTGGGCTGGGCTATGACTGGTGCTCTGTAAACATGTCCGCATTCTGTTATATGTGGAGAAGTGACTGGTCTTGTGAGCTGGGCTATGACTGGTGCTCTCTAAACATGTCCACATTCTGTTATATGTGGAGGAGTGACTGGTCTTGTGAGCTGGGCTATGACTGGTTCTCTCTAAACATGTCCGCATTCTGTTATATGTGGAGGAGTGACTGGTCTTGTGAGCTGGGCTATGACTGGTGCTCTCTAAACATGTCTGCATTCTGTTATATGTGGAGGAGTCACTGGTCTTGTGAGCTGGGCTATGACTGGTGCTCTCTAAACATGTCCGTGTTCTGTTATATGTGGAGGAGTGACTGGTCTTGTGAGCTGGGCTATGACTGGTGCTCTCTAAACATGTCCGCATTCTGTTATATGTGGAGGAGTGACTGGTCTTGTGAGCTGGGCTATGACTGGTGCTCTCTAAACATGTCCGCATTCTGTTATATGTGGAGAAGTGACTGGTCTTGTGAGCTGGGCTATGACTGGTGCTCTGTAAACATGTCCGCATTCTGTTATATGTGGAGAAGTGACTGGTCTTGTGAGCTGGGCTATGACTGGTGCTCTCTAAACATGTCCGCATTCTGTTATATGTGGAGAAGTGACTGGTCTTGTGAGCTGGGCTATGACTGGTGCTCTGTAAACATGTCCGCATTCTGTTATATGTGGAGCAGTGACTGGTCTTGTGGGCTGGGCTATGACTGGTGCTCTCTAAACATGTCCGCATTCTGTTATATGTGGAGGAGTGACTGGTCTTGTGAGCTGGGCTATGACTGGTGCTCTCTAAACATGTCCGCATTCTGTTATATGTGGAGAAGTGACTGGTCTTGTGAGCTGGGCTATGACTGGTGCTCTGTAAACATGTCCGCATTCTGTTATATGTGGAGCAGTGACTGGTCTTGTGGGCTGGGCTATGACTGGTGCTCTCTAAACATGTCCGCATTCTGTTATATGTGGAGGAGTGACTGGTCTTGTGAGCTGGGCTATGACTGGTGCTCTCTAAACATGTCCGCATTCTGTTATATGTGGAGGAGTGACTGGTCTTGTGGGCTGGGCTATGACTGGTGCTCTGTAAACATGTCTGCATTCTGTTATATGTGGAGAAGTGACTGGTCTTGTGGGCTGGGCTATGACTGGTGCTCTGTAAACATGTCCGCATTCTGTTATATGTGGAGAAGTGACTGGTCTTGTGAGCTGGGCTATGACTGGTGCTCTGTAAACATGTCTGCATTCTGTTATATGTGGAGAAGTGACTGGTATTGTGGGCTGGGCTATGACTGGTGCTCTGTAAACATGTCAACATTCTGTTATATGTGGAGAAGTGACTGGTCTTGTGGGCTGGGCTATGACTGGTGCTCTGTAAACATGTCCGCATTCTGTTATATGTGGAGGAGTGACTGGTCTTGTGGGCTGGGCTATGACTGGTGCTCTCTAAACATGTCCGCATTCTGTTATATGTGGAGCAGTGACTGGTCTTGTGAGCTAGGCTATGACTGGTGCTCTCTAAACATGTCCACATTCTGTTATATGTGGAGGAGTGACTGGTCTTGTGAGCTGGGCTATGACTGGTGCTCTCTAAACATGTCCACATTCTGTTATATGTGGAGGAGTGACTGGTCTTGTGAGCTGGGCTATGACTGGTGCTCTCTAAACATGTCTGCATTCTGTTATATGTGGAGCAGTGACTGGTCTTGTGAGCTAGGCTATGACTGGTGCTCTCTAAACATGTCCACATTCTGTTATATGTGGAGGAGTGACTGGTCTTCTGAGCTGGGCTATGACTGGTGCTCTCTAAACATGTCCACATTCTGTTATATGTGGAGAAGTGACTGGTCTTGTGAGCTAGGCTATGACTGGTGCTCTCTAAACATGTCCGCATTCTGTTATATGTGGAGCAGTGACTGGTCTTGTGGGCTGGGCTATGACCGGTGCTCTCTAAACATGTCCACATTCTGTTATATGTGGAGGAGTGACTGGTCTTGTGAGCTGGGCTATGACTGGTGCTCTCTAAACATGTCTGCATTCTGTTATATGTGGAGGAGTGACTGGTCTTGTGAGCAGGGCTATGACTGGTGCTCTCTAAACATGTCCGCATTCTGTTATATGTGGAGGAGTGACTGGTCTTGTGAGCTGGGCTATGACTGGTGCTCTCTAAACATGTCCACATTCTGTTATATGTGGAGGAGTGACTGGTCTTGTGAGCTGGGCTATGACAGGTGCTCTCTAAACATGTCCGCATTCTGTTATATGTGGAGGAGTGACTGGTCTTGTGAGCTGGGCTATGACTGGTGCTCTCTAAACATGTCCACATTCTGTTATATGTGGAGGAGTGACTGGTCTTGTGAGCAGGGCTATGACCGGTGCTCTCTAAACATGTCCGCATTCTGTTATATGTGGAGGAGTGACTGGTCTTGTGAGCTGGGCTATGACTGGTGCTCTCTAAACATGTCTGCATTCTGTTATATGTGGAGGAGTGACTGGTCTTGTGAGCTAGGCTATGACTGGTGCTCTCTAAACATGTCCACATTCTGTTATATGTGGAGGAGTGACTGGTCTTGTGAGCAGGGCTATGACCGGTGCTCTCTAAACATGTCCGCATTCTGTTATATGTGGAGGAGTGACTGGTCTTGTGAGCTGGGCTATGACTGGTGCTCTCTAAACATGTCTGCATTCTGTTATATGTGGAGAAGTGACTGGTCTTGTAAGCTGGGCTATGACTGGTACTCTGTAAACATGTCCACATTCTGTTATATGTGGAGGAGTGACTGGTCTTGTGAGCTGGGCTATGACTGGTGCTCTGTAAACATGTCTGCATTCTGTTATATGTGGAGAAGTGACTGGTCTTGTGGGCTGGGCTATGACTGGTGCTCTCTAACCATGTCCGCATTCTGTTATATGTGGAGCAGTGACTGGTCTTGTGAGCTGGGCTATGACTGGTGCTCTCTAAACATGTCCGCATTCTGTTATATGTGGAGGAGTGACTGGTCTTGTGAGCTGGGCTATGACTGGTGCTCTCTAACCATGTCCGCATTCTGTTATATGTGGAGCAGTGACTGGTCTTGTGAGCTGGGCTATGACTGGTGCTCTCTAAACATGTCCACATTCTGTTATATGTGGAGGAGTGACTGGTCTTGTGAGCAGGGCTATGACCGGTGCTCTCTAAACATGTCCGCATTCTGTTATATGTGGAGGAGTGACTGGTCTTGTGAGCTGGGCTATGACTGGTGCTCTCTAAACATGTCTGCATTCTGTTATATGTGGAGAAGTGACTGGTCTTGTGAGCTGGGCTATGACTGGTACTCTGTAAACATGTCCACATTCTGTTATATGTGGAGGAGTGACTGGTCTTGTGAGCTGGGCTATGACTGGTGCTCTGTAAACATGTCTGCATTCTGTTATATGTGGAGGAGTGACTGGTCTTGTGAGCTGGGCTATGTCTGGTGCTCTCTAAACATGTCCACATTCTGTTATATGTGGAGGAGTGACTGGTCTTGTGAGCTGGGCTATGACTGGTGCTCTCTAAACATGTCTGCATTCTGTTATATGTGGAGGAGTGACTGGTCTTGTGAGCAGGGCTATGACCGGTGCTCTCTAAACATGTCCGCATTCTGTTATATGTGGAGGAGTGACTGGTCTTGTGAGCTGGGCTATGACCGGTGCTCTGTAAACATGTCCACATTCTGTTATATGTGGAGAAGTGACTGGTCTTGTGGGCTGGGCTATGACCGGTGCTCTCTAAACATGTCCACATTCTGTTATATGTGGAGAAGTGACTGGTCTTGTGGGCTGGGCTATGACCGGTGCTCTCTAAACATGTCCGCATTCTGTTATATGTGGAGAAGTGACTGGTCTTGTGGGCTGGGCTATGACCGGTGCTCTCTAAACATGTCTGCATTCTGTTATATGTGGAGCAGTGACTGGTCTTGTGAGCTGGGCTATGACTGGTGCTCTCTAAATATGTCCGCATTCTGTTATATGTGGAGGAGTGACTGGTCTTGTGAGCTGGGCTATGACTGGTGCTCTCTAAACATGTCCACATTCTGTTATATGTGGAGAAGTGACTGGTCTTGTGAGCTAGGCTATGACTGGTGCTCTCTAAACATGTCTGCATTCTGTTATATGTGGAGAAGTGACTGGTCTTGTGAGCTAGGCTATGACTGGTGCTCTCTAAACATGTCCACATTCTGTTATATGTGGAGAAGTGACTGGTCTTGTGAGCTAGGCTATGACTGGTGCTCTCTAAACATGTCCGCATTCTGTTATATGTGGAGAAGTGACTGGTCTTGTGAGCTGGGCTATGACTGGTGCTCTCTAAACATGTCCACATTCTGTTATATGTGGAGGAGTGACTGGTCTTGTGAGCTGGGCTATGACTGGTGCTCTCTAAACATGTCCACATTCTGTTATATGTGGAGAAGTGACTGGTCTTGTGAGCTGGGCTATGACTGGTGCTCTCTAAACATGTCCACATTCTGTTATATGTGGAGAAGTGACTGGTCTTGTGAGCTAGGCTATGACTGGTGCTCTCTAAACATGTCCACATTCTGTTATATGTGGAGGAGTGACTGGTCTTGTGAGCTGGGCTATGACTGGTGCTCTCTAAACATGTCCGCATTCTGTTATATGTGGAGGAGTGACTGGTCTTGTGGGCTGGGCTATGACTGGTGCTCTCTAAACATGTCCGCATTCTGTTATATGTGGAGGAGTGACTGGTCTTGTGGGCTGGGCTATGACTGGTGCTCTCTAAACATGTCTGCATTCTGTTATATGTGGAGGAGTGACTGGTCTTGTGAGCTAGGCTATGACTGGTGCTCTCTAAACATGTCCACATTCTGTTATATGTGGAGGAGTGACTGGTCTTGTGAGCTGGGCTATGACTGGTGCTCTCTAAACATGTCCACATTCTGTTATATGTGGAGGAGTGACTGGTCTTGTGAGCTAGGCTATGACTGGTGCTCTCTAAACATGTCCACATTCTGTTATATGTGGAGGAGTGACTGGTCTTGTGAGCAGGGCTATGACTGGTGCTCTCTAAACATGTCTGCATTCTGTTATATGTGGAGGAGTGACTGGTCTTGTGAGCTGGGCTATGACAGGTGCTCTCTAAACATGTCCACATTCTGTTATAAGTGGAGGAGTGACTGGTCTTGTGAGCTGGGCTATGACTGGTGCTCTCTAAACATGTCCACATTCTGTTATATGTGGAGGAGTGACTGGTCTTGTGAGCTGGGCTATGACTGGTGCTCTCTAAACATGTCCGCATTCTGTTATATGTGGAGGAGTGACTGGTCTTGTGAGCTGGGCTATGACTGGTGCTCTCTAAACATGTCCACATTCTGTTATATGTGGAGGAGTGACTGGTCTTGTGAGCTGGGCTATGACTGGTGCTCTCTAAACATGTCCGCATTCTGTTATATGTGGAGGAGTGACTGGTCTTGTGGGCTGGGCCATGACTGGTGCTCTCTAAACATGTCCGCATTCTGTTATATGTGGAGGAGTGACTGGTCTTGTGGGCTGGGCTATGACTGGTGCTCTGTAAACATGTTCACATTCTGTTATATGTGGAGGAGTGACTGGTCTTGTGGGCTGGGCTATGACTGGTGCTCTGTAAACATGTCCGCATTCTGTTATATGTGGAGCAGTGACTGGTCTTGTGGGCTGGGCTATGACTGGTGCTCTGTAAACATGTTCACATTCTGTTATATGTGGAGGAGTGACTGGTCTTGTGAGCTGGGCTATGACTGGTGCTCTCTAAACATGTCCACATTCTGTTATATGTGGAGGAGTGACTGGTCTTGTGGGCTGGGCTATGACTGGTGCTCTGTAAACATGTCCACATTCTGTTATATGTGGAGGAGTGACTGGTCTTGTGGGCTGGGCTATGACTGGTGCTCTGTAAACATGTTCGCATTCTGTTATATGTGGAGGAGTGACTGGTCTTGTGGGCTGGGCCATGACTGGTGCTCTCTAAACATGTCCGCATTCTGTTATATGTGGAGCAGTGACTGGTCTTGTGAGCTGGGCTATGACTGGTGCTCTCTAAACATGTCCACATTCTGTTATATGTGGAGAAGTGACTGGTCTTGTGAGCTGGGCTATGACTGGTGCTCTCTAAACATGTCCACATTCTGTTATATGTGGAGAAGTGACTGGTCTTGTGAGCTGGGCTATGACTGGTGCTCTCTAAACATGTCCACATTCTGTTATATGTGGAGGAGTGACTGGTCTTGTGAGCTGGGCTATGACTGGTGCTCTCTAAACATGTCTGCATTCTGTTATATGTGGAGCAGTGACTGGTCTTGTGGGCTGGGCTATGACTGGTGCTCTCTAAACATGTCCGCATTCTGTTATATGTGGAGCAGTGACTGGTCTTGTGGGCTGGGCTATGACTGGTGCTCTGTAAACATGTTCACATTCTGTTATATGTGGAGGAGTGACTGGTCTTGTGAGCTGGGCTATGACTGGTGCTCTCTAAACATGTCTGCATTCTGTTATATGTGGAGCAGTGACTGGTCTTGTGGGCTGGGCTATGACTGGTGCTCTCTAAACATGTCCGCATTCTGTTATATGTGGAGCAGTGACTGGTCTTGTGAGCTGGGCTATGACTGGTGCTCTCTAAACATGTCCACATTCTGTTATATGTGGAGAAGTGACTGGTCTTGTGAGCTGGGCTATGACTGGTGCTCTCTAAACATGTCCACATTCTGTTATATGTGGAGGAGTGACTGGTCTTGTGAGCTGGGCTATGACTGGTGCTCTCTAAACATGTCCGCATTCTGTTATATGTGGAGGAGTGACTGGTCTTGTGAGCTGGGCCATGACTGGTGCTCTCTAAACATGTCCGTGTTCTGTTATATGTGGAGGAGTGACTGGTCTTGTGAGCTGGGCTATGACTGGTGCTCTGTAAACATGTCCGCATTCTGTTATATGTGGAGCAGTGACTGGTCTTGTGGGCTGGGCTATGACTGGTGCTCTCTAAACATGTCCGCATTCTGTTATATGTGGAAGAGTGACTGGTCTTGTGAGCTGGGCTATGACTGGTGCTCTGTAAACATGTCCACATTCTGTTATATGTGGAGGAGTCACTGGTCTTGTGAGCTGGGCTATGACTGGTGCTCTCTAAACATGTCCGCATTCTGTTATATGTGGAGGAGTCACTGGTCTTGTGAGCTGGGCTATGACTGGTGCTCTCTAAACATGTCCGTGTTCTGTTATATGTGGAGGAGTGACTGGTCTTGTGAGCTGGGCTATGACTGGTGCTCTCTAAACATGTCCGCATTCTGTTATATGTGGAGGAGTGACTGGTCTTGTGAGCTGGGCTATGACTGGTGCTCTCTAAACATGTCCGCATTCTGTTATATGTGGAGAAGTGACTGGTCTTGTGAGCTGGGCTATGACTGGTGCTCTGTAAACATGTCCGCATTCTGTTATATGTGGAGAAGTGACTGGTCTTGTGAGCTGGGCTATGACTGGTGCTCTCTAAACATGTCCGCATTCTGTTATATGTGGAGAAGTGACTGGTCTTGTGAGCTGGGCTATGACTGGTGCTCTGTAAACATGTCCGCATTCTGTTATATGTGGAGCAGTGACTGGTCTTGTGGGCTGGGCTATGACTGGTGCTCTCTAAACATGTCCGCATTCTGTTATATGTGGAGGAGTGACTGGTCTTGTGAGCTGGGCTATGACTGGTGCTCTCTAAACATGTCCGCATTCTGTTATATGTGGAGAAGTGACTGGTCTTGTGAGCTGGGCTATGACTGGTGCTCTGTAAACATGTCTGCATTCTGTTATATGTGGAGAAGTGACTGGTCTTGTGGGCTGGGCTATGACTGGTGCTCTGTAAACATGTCCGCATTCTGTTATATGTGGAGAAGTGACTGGTCTTGTGAGCTGGGCTATGACTGGTGCTCTGTAAACATGTCTGCATTCTGTTATATGTGGAGAAGTGACTGGTATTGTGGGCTGGGCTATGACTGGTGCTCTGTAAACATGTCAACATTCTGTTATATGTGGAGAAGTGACTGGTCTTGTGAGCTAGGCTATGACTGGTGCTCTCTAAACATGTCCACATTCTGTTATATGTGGAGGAGTGACTGGTCTTGTGAGCTGGGCTATGACTGGTGCTCTCTAAACATGTCCACATTCTGTTATATGTGGAGGAGTGACTGGTCTTGTGAGCTGGGCTATGACTGGTGCTCTCTAAACATGTCTGCATTCTGTTATATGTGGAGCAGTGACTGGTCTTGTGAGCTAGGCTATGACTGGTGCTCTCTAAACATGTCCACATTCTGTTATATGTGGAGGAGTGACTGGTCTTCTGAGCTGGGCTATGACTGGTGCTCTCTAAACATGTCCACATTCTGTTATATGTGGAGAAGTGACTGGTCTTGTGAGCTAGGCTATGACTGGTGCTCTCTAAACATGTCCGCATTCTGTTATATGTGGAGCAGTGACTGGTCTTGTGGGCTGGGCTATGACCGGTGCTCTCTAAACATGTCCACATTCTGTTATATGTGGAGGAGTGACTGGTCTTGTGAGCTGGGCTATGACTGGTGCTCTCTAAACATGTCTGCATTCTGTTATATGTGGAGGAGTGACTGGTCTTGTGAGCAGGGCTATGACTGGTGCTCTCTAAACATGTCCGCATTCTGTTATATGTGGAGGAGTGACTGGTCTTGTGAGCTGGGCTATGACTGGTGCTCTCTAAACATGTCCACATTCTGTTATATGTGGAGGAGTGACTGGTCTTGTGAGCTGGGCTATGACAGGTGCTCTCTAAACATGTCCGCATTCTGTTATATGTGGAGGAGTGACTGGTCTTGTGAGCTGGGCTATGACTGGTGCTCTCTAAACATGTCCACATTCTGTTATATGTGGAGGAGTGACTGGTCTTGTGAGCAGGGCTATGACCGGTGCTCTCTAAACATGTCCGCATTCTGTTATATGTGGAGGAGTGACTGGTCTTGTGAGCTGGGCTATGACTGGTGCTTTCTAAACATGTCTGCATTCTGTTATATGTGGAGGAGTGACTGGTCTTGTGAGCTAGGCTATGACTGGTGCTCTCTAAACATGTCCACATTCTGTTATATGTGGAGGAGTGACTGGTCTTGTGAGCAGGGCTATGACCGGTGCTCTCTAAACATGTCCGCATTCTGTTATATGTGGAGGAGTGACTGGTCTTGTGAGCTGGGCTATGACTGGTGCTCTCTAAACATGTCTGCATTCTGTTATATGTGGAGAAGTGACTGGTCTTGTGAGCTGGGCTATGACTGGTACTCTGTAAACATGTCCACATTCTGTTATATGTGGAGGAGTGACTGGTCTTGTGAGCTGGGCTATGACTGGTGCTCTGTAAACATGTCTGCATTCTGTTATATGTGGAGAAGTGACTGGTCTTGTGGGCTGGGCTATGACTGGTGCTCTCTAACCATGTCCGCATTCTGTTATATGTGGAGCAGTGACTGGTCTTGTGAGCTGGGCTATGACTGGTGCTCTCTAAACATGTCCGCATTCTGTTATATGTGGAGGAGTGACTGGTCTTGTGAGCTGGGCTATGACTGGTGCTCTCTAACCATGTCCGCATTCTGTTATATGTGGAGCAGTGACTGGTCTTGTGAGCTGGGCTATGACTGGTGCTCTCTAAACATGTCCACATTCTGTTATATGTGGAGGAGTGACTGGTCTTGTGAGCAGGGCTATGACCGGTGCTCTCTAAACATGTCCGCATTCTGTTATATGTGGAGGAGTGACTGGTCTTGTGAGCTGGGCTATGACTGGTGCTCTCTAAACATGTCTGCATTCTGTTATATGTGGAGAAGTGACTGGTCTTGTGAGCTGGGCTATGACTGGTACTCTGTAAACATGTCCACATTCTGTTATATGTGGAGGAGTGACTGGTCTTGTGAGCTGGGCTATGACTGGTGCTCTGTAAACATGTCTGCATTCTGTTATATGTGGAGGAGTGACTGGTCTTGTGAGCTGGGCTATGTCTGGTGCTCTCTAAACATGTCCACATTCTGTTATATGTGGAGGAGTGACTGGTCTTGTGAGCTGGGCTATGACTGGTGCTCTCTAAACATGTCTGCATTCTGTTATATGTGGAGGAGTGACTGGTCTTGTGAGCAGGGCTATGACCGGTGCTCTCTAAACATGTCCGCATTCTGTTATATGTGGAGGAGTGACTGGTCTTGTGAGCTGGGCTATGACCGGTGCTCTGTAAACATGTCCACATTCTGTTATATGTGGAGAAGTGACTGGTCTTGTGGGCTGGGCTATGACCGGTGCTCTCTAAACATGTCCACATTCTGTTATATGTGGAGAAGTGACTGGTCTTGTGGGCTGGGCTATGACCGGTGCTCTCTAAACATGTCCGCATTCTGTTATATGTGGAGAAGTGACTGGTCTTGTGGGCTGGGCTATGACCGGTGCTCTCTAAACATGTCTGCATTCTGTTATATGTGGAGCAGTGACTGGTCTTGTGAGCTGGGCTATGACTGGTGCTCTCTAAATATGTCCGCATTCTGTTATATGTGGAGGAGTGACTGGTCTTGTGAGCTGGGCTATGACTGGTGCTCTCTAAACATGTCCACATTCTGTTATATGTGGAGAAGTGACTGGTCTTGTGAGCTAGGCTATGACTGGTGCTCTCTAAACATGTCTGCATTCTGTTATATGTGGAGAAGTGACTGGTCTTGTGAGCTAGGCTATGACTGGTGCTCTCTAAACATGTCCACATTCTGTTATATGTGGAGAAGTGACTGGTCTTGTGAGCTAGGCTATGACTGGTGCTCTCTAAACATGTCCGCATTCTGTTATATGTGGAGAAGTGACTGGTCTTGTGAGCTGGGCTATGACTGGTGCTCTCTAAACATGTCCACATTCTGTTATATGTGGAGGAGTGACTGGTCTTGTGAGCTGGGCTATGACTGGTGCTCTCTAAACATGTCCACATTCTGTTATATGTGGAGAAGTGACTGGTCTTGTGAGCTGGGCTATGACTGGTGCTCTCTAAACATGTCCACATTCTGTTATATGTGGAGAAGTGACTGGTCTTGTGAGCTAGGCTATGACTGGTGCTCTCTAAACATGTCCACATTCTGTTATATGTGGAGGAGTGACTGGTCTTGTGAGCTGGGCTATGACTGGTGCTCTCTAAACATGTCCGCATTCTGTTATATGTGGAGGAGTGACTGGTCTTGTGGGCTGGGCTATGACTGGTGCTCTCTAAACATGTCCGCATTCTGTTATATGTGGAGGAGTGACTGGTCTTGTGGGCTGGGCTATGACTGGTGCTCTCTAAACATGTCTGCATTCTGTTATATGTGGAGGAGTGACTGGTCTTGTGAGCTAGGCTATGACTGGTGCTCTCTAAACATGTCCACATTCTGTTATATGTGGAGGAGTGACTGGTCTTGTGAGCTGGGCTATGACTGGTGCTCTCTAAACATGTCCACATTCTGTTATATGTGGAGGAGTGACTGGTCTTGTGAGCTAGGCTATGACTGGTGCTCTCTAAACATGTCCACATTCTGTTATATGTGGAGGAGTGACTGGTCTTGTGAGCAGGGCTATGACTGGTGCTCTCTAAACATGTCTGCATTCTGTTATATGTGGAGGAGTGACTGGTCTTGTGAGCTGGGCTATGACAGGTGCTCTCTAAACATGTCCACATTCTGTTATAAGTGGAGGAGTGACTGGTCTTGTGAGCTGGGCTATGACTGGTGCTCTCTAAACATGTCCACATTCTGTTATATGTGGAGGAGTGACTGGTCTTGTGAGCTGGGCTATGACTGGTGCTCTCTAAACATGTCCACATTCTGTTATATGTGGAGGAGTGACTGGTCTTGTGAGCTGGGCTATGACTGGTGCTCTCTAAACATGTCCGCATTCTGTTATATGTGGAGGAGTGACTGGTCTTGTGGGCTGGGCTATGACTGGTGCTCTGTAAACATGTTCACATTCTGTTATATGTGGAGGAGTGACTGGTCTTGTGGGCTGGGCTATGACTGGTGCTCTGTAAACATGTCCGCATTCTGTTATATGTGGAGCAGTGACTGGTCTTGTGGGCTGGGCTATGACTGGTGCTCTGTAAACATGTTCACATTCTGTTATATGTGGAGGAGTGACTGGTCTTGTGAGCTGGGCTATGACTGGTGCTCTCTAAACATGTCCACATTCTGTTATATGTGGAGGAGTGACTGGTCTTGTGGGCTGGGCTATGACTGGTGCTCTGTAAACATGTCCACATTCTGTTATATGTGGAGGAGTGACTGGTCTTGTGGGCTGGGCTATGACTGGTGCTCTGTAAACATGTTCGCATTCTGTTATATGTGGAGGAGTGACTGGTCTTGTGGGCTGGGCCATGACTGGTGCTCTCTAAACATGTCCGCATTCTGTTATATGTGGAGCAGTGACTGGTCTTGTGAGCTGGGCTATGACTGGTGCTCTCTAAACATGTCCACATTCTGTTATATGTGGAGAAGTGACTGGTCTTGTGAGCTGGGCTATGACTGGTGCTCTCTAAACATGTCCACATTCTGTTATATGTGGAGAAGTGACTGGTCTTGTGAGCTGGGCTATGACTGGTGCTCTCTAAACATGTCCACATTCTGTTATATGTGGAGGAGTGACTGGTCTTGTGAGCTGGGCTATGACTGGTGCTCTCTAAACATGTCTGCATTCTGTTATATGTGGAGCAGTGACTGGTCTTGTGGGCTGGGCTATGACTGGTGCTCTCTAAACATGTCCGCATTCTGTTATATGTGGAGCAGTGACTGGTCTTGTGGGCTGGGCTATGACTGGTGCTCTGTAAACATGTTCACATTCTGTTATATGTGGAGGAGTGACTGGTCTTGTGAGCTGGGCTATGACTGGTGCTCTCTAAACATGTCTGCATTCTGTTATATGTGGAGCAGTGACTGGTCTTGTGGGCTGGGCTATGACTGGTGCTCTCTAAACATGTCCGCATTCTGTTATATGTGGAGCAGTGACTGGTCTTGTGAGCTGGGCTATGACTGGTGCTCTCTAAACATGTCCACATTCTGTTATATGTGGAGAAGTGACTGGTCTTGTGAGCTGGGCTATGACTGGTGCTCTCTAAACATGTCCACATTCTGTTATATGTGGAGGAGTGACTGGTCTTGTGAGCTGGGCTATGACTGGTGCTCTCTAAACATGTCCGCATTCTGTTATATGTGGAGGAGTGACTGGTCTTGTGGGCTGGGCTATGACTGGTGCTCTGTAAACATGTCTGCATTCTGTTATATGTGGAGCAGTGACTGGTCTTGTGAGCTGGGCTATGACTGGTGCTCTCTAAACATGTCCACATTCTGTTATATGTGGAGAAGTGACTGGTCTTGTGAGCTAGGCTATGACTGGTGCTCTCTAAACATGTCCACATTCTGTTATATGTGGAGGAGTGACTGGTCTTGTGAGCTGGGCTATGACTGGTGCTCTCTAAACATGTCCACATTCTGTTATATGTGGAGGAGTGACTGGTCTTGTGAGCTGGGCTATGACAGGTGCTCTCTAAACATGTCTGCATTCTGTTATATGTGGAGGAGTGACTGGTCTTGTGGGCTGGGCTATGACTGGTGCTCTGTAAACATGTTCACATTCTGTTATATGTGGAGGAGTGACTGGTCTTGTGAGCTGGGCTATGCCTGGTGCTCTCTAAACATGTCCGCATTCTGTTATATGTGGAGAAGTGACTGGTCTTGTGAGCAGGGCTATGACTGGTGCTCTGTAAACATGTCCGCATTCTGTTATATGTGGAGGAGTGACTGGTCTTGTGAGCTGGGCTATGACTGGTGCTCTCTAAACATGTCTGCATTCTGTTATATGTGGAGGAGTGACTGGTCTTGTGAGCTGGGCTATGACTGGTGCTCTCTAAACATGTCCACATTCTGTTATATGTGGAGGAGTGACTGGTCTTGTGAGCTGGGCTATGACTGGTGCTCTCTAAACATGTCCGCATTCTGTTATATGTGGAGGAGTGACTGGTCTTGTGAGCAGGGCTATGACTGGTGCTCTCTAAACATGTCCGCATTCTGTTATATGTGGAGGAGTGACTGGTCTTGTGAGCTGAGCCATGACTGGTGCTCTGTAAACATGTCCACATTCTGTTATATGTGGAGGAGTGACTGGTCTTGTGGGCTGAGCCATGACTGGTGCTCTCTAAACATGTCCACATTCTGTTATATGTGGAGGAGTGACTGGTCTTGTGAGCAGGGCTATGACTGGTGCTCTGTAAACATGTCCACATTCTGTTATATGTGGAGCAGTGACTAGTCTTGTGAGCTGGGCTATGACTGGTGCTCTCTAAACATGTCCACATTCTGTTATATGTGGAGGAGTGACTGGTCTTGTGAGCTGGGCTATGACTGGTGCTCTCTAAACATGTCCACATTCTGTTATATGTGGAGCAGTGACTGGTCTTGTGAGCTGGGCTATGACTGGTGCTCTCTAAACATGTCCGCATTCTGTTATATGTGGAGGAGTGACTGGTCTTGTGGGCTGGGCTATGACTGGTGCTCTGTAAACATGTCCGCATTCTGTTATATGTGGAGCAGTGACTGGTCTTGTGAGCTGGGCTATGACTGGTGCTCTCTAAACATGTCCACATTCTGTTATATGTGGAGGAGTGACTGGTCTTGTGAGCAGGGCTATGACCGGTGCTCTCTAAACATGTCCGCATTCTGTTATATGTGGAGGAGTGACTGGTCTTGTGGGCTGGGCTATGACTGGTGCTCTCTAAACATGTCCGCATTCTGTTATATGTGGAGCAGTGACTGGTCTTGTGAGCTGGGATACGACTGGTGCTCTCTAAATATGTCCACATTCTGTTATATGTGGAGGAGTGACTGGTCTTGTGGGCTGGGCTATGACTGGTGCTCTCTAAACATGTTCACATTCTGTTATATGTGGAGCAGTGACTGGTCTTGTGAGCTGGGCTATGACTGGTGCTCTCTAAACATGTCCACATTCTGTTATATGTGGAGGAGTGACTGGTCTTGTGAGTTGGGCTATGACCGGTGCTCTCTAAACATGTCCGCATTCTGTTATATGTGGAGGAGTGACTGGTCTTGTGGGCTGGGCTATGACTGGTGCTCTGTAAACATGTTCACATTCTGTTATATGTGGAGGAGTGACTGGTCTTGTGGGCTGGGCTATGACTGGTGCTCTGTAAACATGTCCGCATTCTGTTATATGTGGAGCAGTGACTGGTCTTGTGGGCTGGGCTATGACTGGTGCTCTGTAAACATGTTCACATTCTGTTATATGTGGAGGAGTGACTGGTCTTGTGAGCTGGGCTATGACTGGTGCTCTCTAAACATGTCCACATTCTGTTATATGTGGAGGAGTGACTGGTCTTGTGGGCTGGGCTATGACTGGTGCTCTGTAAACATGTCCACATTCTGTTATATGTGGAGGAGTGACTGGTCTTGTGGGCTGGGCTATGACTGGTGCTCTGTAAACATGTTCGCATTCTGTTATATGTGGAGGAGTGACTGGTCTTGTGGGCTGGGCCATGACTGGTGCTCTCTAAACATGTCCGCATTCTGTTATATGTGGAGCAGTGACTGGTCTTGTGAGCTGGGCTATGACTGGTGCTCTCTAAACATGTCCACATTCTGTTATATGTGGAGAAGTGACTGGTCTTGTGAGCTGGGCTATGACTGGTGCTCTCTAAACATGTCCACATTCTGTTATATGTGGAGAAGTGACTGGTCTTGTGAGCTGGGCTATGACTGGTGCTCTCTAAACATGTCCACATTCTGTTATATGTGGAGGAGTGACTGGTCTTGTGAGCTGGGCTATGACTGGTGCTCTCTAAACATGTCTGCATTCTGTTATATGTGGAGCAGTGACTGGTCTTGTGGGCTGGGCTATGACTGGTGCTCTCTAAACATGTCCGCATTCTGTTATATGTGGAGCAGTGACTGGTCTTGTGGGCTGGGCTATGACTGGTGCTCTGTAAACATGTTCACATTCTGTTATATGTGGAGGAGTGACTGGTCTTGTGAGCTGGGCTATGACTGGTGCTCTCTAAACATGTCTGCATTCTGTTATATGTGGAGCAGTGACTGGTCTTGTGGGCTGGGCTATGACTGGTGCTCTCTAAACATGTCCGCATTCTGTTATATGTGGAGCAGTGACTGGTCTTGTGAGCTGGGCTATGACTGGTGCTCTCTAAACATGTCCACATTCTGTTATATGTGGAGAAGTGACTGGTCTTGTGAGCTGGGCTATGACTGGTGCTCTCTAAACATGTCCACATTCTGTTATATGTGGAGGAGTGACTGGTCTTGTGAGCTGGGCTATGACTGGTGCTCTCTAAACATGTCCGCATTCTGTTATATGTGGAGGAGTGACTGGTCTTGTGGGCTGGGCTATGACTGGTGCTCTGTAAACATGTCTGCATTCTGTTATATGTGGAGCAGTGACTGGTCTTGTGAGCTGGGCTATGACTGGTGCTCTCTAAACATGTCCACATTCTGTTATATGTGGAGAAGTGACTGGTCTTGTGAGCTAGGCTATGACTGGTGCTCTCTAAACATGTCCACATTCTGTTATATGTGGAGGAGTGACTGGTCTTGTGAGCTGGGCTATGACTGGTGCTCTCTAAACATGTCCACATTCTGTTATATGTGGAGGAGTGACTGGTCTTGTGAGCTGGGCTATGACAGGTGCTCTCTAAACATGTCTGCATTCTGTTATATGTGGAGGAGTGACTGGTCTTGTGGGCTGGGCTATGACTGGTGCTCTGTAAACATGTTCACATTCTGTTATATGTGGAGGAGTGACTGGTCTTGTGAGCTGGGCTATGCCTGGTGCTCTCTAAACATGTCCGCATTCTGTTATATGTGGAGAAGTGACTGGTCTTGTGAGCAGGGCTATGACTGGTGCTCTGTAAACATGTCCGCATTCTGTTATATGTGGAGGAGTGACTGGTCTTGTGAGCTGGGCTATGACTGGTGCTCTCTAAACATGTCTGCATTCTGTTATATGTGGAGGAGTGACTGGTCTTGTGAGCTGGGCTATGACTGGTGCTCTCTAAACATGTCCACATTCTGTTATATGTGGAGGAGTGACTGGTCT
Organism: Hyperolius riggenbachi; assembly: GCF_040937935.1. NCBI lineage: Eukaryota > Metazoa > Chordata > Amphibia > Anura > Hyperoliidae > Hyperolius > Hyperolius riggenbachi. The sequence goes on from NC_090647.1 coordinate 6,012,408, forward strand.
TGTGAGCTGGGCTATGACTGGTGCTCTCTAAACATGTCCGCATTCTGTTATATGTGGAGGAGTGACTGGTCTTGTGAGCAGGGCTATGACTGGTGCTCTCTAAACATGTCCGCATTCTGTTATATGTGGAGGAGTGACTGGTCTTGTGAGCTGAGCCATGACTGGTGCTCTGTAAACATGTCCACATTCTGTTATATGTGGAGGAGTGACTGGTCTTGTGGGCTGAGCCATGACTGGTGCTCTCTAAACATGTCCACATTCTGTTATATGTGGAGGAGTGACTGGTCTTGTGAGCAGGGCTATGACTGGTGCTCTGTAAACATGTCCACATTCTGTTATATGTGGAGCAGTGACTAGTCTTGTGAGCTGGGCTATGACTGGTGCTCTCTAAACATGTCCACATTCTGTTATATGTGGAGGAGTGACTGGTCTTGTGAGCTGGGCTATGACTGGTGCTCTCTAAACATGTCCACATTCTGTTATATGTGGAGCAGTGACTGGTCTTGTGAGCTGGGCTATGACTGGTGCTCTCTAAACATGTCCGCATTCTGTTATATGTGGAGGAGTGACTGGTCTTGTGGGCTGGGCTATGACTGGTGCTCTGTAAACATGTCCGCATTCTGTTATATGTGGAGCAGTGACTGGTCTTGTGAGCTGGGCTATGACTGGTGCTCTCTAAACATGTCCACATTCTGTTATATGTGGAGGAGTGACTGGTCTTGTGAGCAGGGCTATGACCGGTGCTCTCTAAACATGTCCGCATTCTGTTATATGTGGAGGAGTGACTGGTCTTGTGGGCTGGGCTATGACTGGTGCTCTCTAAACATGTCCGCATTCTGTTATATGTGGAGCAGTGACTGGTCTTGTGAGCTGGGATACGACTGGTGCTCTCTAAATATGTCCACATTCTGTTATATGTGGAGGAGTGACTGGTCTTGTGGGCTGGGCTATGACTGGTGCTCTCTAAACATGTTCACATTCTGTTATATGTGGAGCAGTGACTGGTCTTGTGAGCTGGGCTATGACTGGTGCTCTCTAAACATGTCCACATTCTGTTATATGTGGAGGAGTGACTGGTCTTGTGAGTTGGGCTATGACCGGTGCTCTCTAAACATGTCCGCATTCTGTTATATGTGGAGGAGTGACTGGTCTTGTGGGCTGGGCTATGACTGGTGCTCTCTAAACATGTTCACATTCTGTTATATGTGGAGCAGTGACTGGTCTTGTGAGCTGGGCTATGACTGGTGCTCTCTAAACATGTCCGCATTCTGTTATATGTGGAGGAGTGACTGGTCTTGTGGGCTGGGCTATGACTGGTGCTCTCTAAACATGTTCACATTCTGTTATATGTGGAGCAGTGACTGGTCTTGTGAGCTGGGCTATGACTGGTGCTCTGTAAACATGTCCGCATTCTGTTATATGTGGAGGAGTGACTGGTCTTGTGAGCTGGGCTATGACTGGTGCTCTCTAAATATGTCCACATTCTGTTATATGTGGAGGAGTGACTGGTCTTGTGAGCTGGGCTATGACTGGTGCTCTGTAAACATGTCCGCATTCTGTTATATGTGGAGGAGTGACTGGTCTTGTGAGCTGGGCTATGACTGGTGCTCTCTAAACATGTCCACATTCTGTTATATGTGGATAGAGATGAGCCGAAATTTCGAACTGCTTTTATTACGAATGCGAAATTTAACATTACGACCCAAATTCGTAATTTCGTAATTAATTTTCAAATCGTAATTTACAATTTCGTAATCGAAATTTCACTCCCGTAATTACGAATTTCGTGTCTCCAACCGAAATTTTACTGTTTCAGGTTTGTAAGGGTTTCTATCCCTCTAGATGCCTAAAATGAATAGCACAGCCAGCCAGCCAGCCAGCCAGCCAGCCAGCCAGCCAGTCCTCCTCCTCCTCCTCCTCCTCCTCCTCCTCCTCCTCCTCCTCCTCCTCCTCCTCCTCCTCCTCCTCCTCCTCCTCCTCCTCCTCCTCCTCCTCCTCCTCCTCCTCCTCCTCCTCCTCCTCCTCCTCCTCCTCCTCCTCCTCCTCCTCCTCCTCCTCCTCCTCCTCCTCCTCCTCCTCCTCCTCCTCCTCCTCCTCCTCCTCCTCCTCCTCCTCTCTCTCTCTCTCTCCTCTCTCTCTCTCTCTCTCTCTCTCTCTCTCTCTCTCTCTCTCTCTCTCTCTCTCTCTCTCTCTCTCTTCTCTCTCTCTCTCTCTCTCTCTCTCTCTCCTCTCTCTCTCTCTCTCTCTCCTCTCTCTTCTCTCTCTCTCTCCTCTCTCTCTCTCTCTCTCCTCTCTCTCTCTCTCTCTCTCCCCAGAGATCTGTAGTATTTCAAAACCATACTCACATTCATGACATGTCCAGGGATCAAACCCAGGCCAACCACATGGAAGACAGCTATGCTCACCACCATACCACCAAACACACACTAAATAGACTGCTAACCTAAATCTTACTTGTAGACAGTCATATGAGACACATGCTGGGGTGCAGGGCTTTGTGATTGGACCATGGACCATGCGATAGAGTGAGGTGCAAAAATGAATCATGCCTAGCAGAGGATGGTTTCACAATGCTAAATGCTAGGCTGGCTGTGGTGCAATTGGTTTAGTGTGTCTGGCTGGTAACAGCAAGGTTACAGGTTCGATTTCCATCTAGGCATGTCTTTTCCTTTTGCGTTCAAACAGTTGTCCAAACAGAGCCAACAGAGCCCCAGATAGCCATGTAGAGTTAGGTCACAGCTAGCCTGGCTGTGGTGCAATTGGTTAGTGTGTCTGGCTGGTAACAGCAAGGTTACAGGTTCGATTCCATCCAGGCATGTCTTTTCCTTTTGAGTTCAACAGTTGTCCAAACACCGAGCACAAAGTTTTTGCATGCGTAAAGTTTTACGCACGCAAAATACCCCATGGGGTTCAATGGCGCAGCGCGCGCACGCAAAAGGAAAAGACAAGCCTGGATGGAATCAAACCTTGCTGTTACCAGCCAGACACACTAACCAATTGCACCACAGCCAGGCTAGCTGTGACCTAACTCTACATGGCTATCTGGGGCTCTGTTGGCTCTGTTTGGACAACTGTTGAACGCAAAAGGAAAAGACATGCCTGGATGGAATTGAACCTGTAACCTTGCTGTTACCAGCCAGACGCACTAACCAATTGCACCACAGCCAGGCTAGCTGTGACCTAACTCTACATGGCTATCTGGGGCTCTGTTGCTCTGTTTGGACAACTGTTGAACGCAAAAGGAAAAGACATGCCTGGATGGAATCGAACCTGTAACCTTGCTGTTACCAGCCAGACGCACTAACCAATTGCACCACAGCTAGGCTAGCAGTGACCTAACTCTACATGGCTATCTGGGGCTCTGTTGACTCTGTTTGGACAACTGTTTGAACCGCAAAAGGAAAAGACATGCCTGGATGGAATCGAACCTGTAACCTTGCTGTTACTAGCCAGACGCACTAACCAATTGCACCACAGCCAGGCTAGCTGTGACCTAACTCTACATGGCTATCTGGGGCTCTGTTGGCTCTGTTTGGACAACTGTTGAACG